>NW_024396793.1:0-47008 GCF_004115215.2 Ornithorhynchus anatinus | reverse complement strand
CCTCTGCTCCCGGTTAAACCTTGCCCCCGGCCCGCCCCTTTGCTCCCGGCCTGATCGTTTTCTCCGACTAAACCTCTGCCCCCCCGCCCCCACTTGCTCCCGGCCTGACGTTTTCCTCCGGCCTGACCTCTGCCCCCGGCCCGCCCTTTCCTCCCGGCCTGATCTTTTCTCCCAGCACCATATTTTTCTCCTGGCCAAACCTCTGCCCCGGCCCGCCCTTTGCTCCCGGCCTGATGTTTCTCCCGGCCTGACCTGTGCCCCCGGCCCGCCCTTTGCTCCCGGCCTGAGGTTTTCTCCCGGCCTGACCTCTGCCCCCGGCCCGCCCTTTGCTCCCGGCCCGAGCTTTTCTCCGGTGATGTTTTCTCCCGGCCTGACCTCTGCCCCCGGTCCGCCCTTTGCTTCCGACCGGATCTTTTCTCCCCGCTAAACCTGTGCCCCCGGCCCGCCTTTTGCTCCCGGCCTGATCTTTTCTCCCGGCTAAACCTCTGCCCCCGGGCCGCCCTTTGCTTCCGGCCTGATGTTTTCTCCCGGCTAAATATCTGGTCCCGGTTAAACCTTTGGCCGCGGCCCGCCATTTGCTCCCGGCCCCATCTTTTCTCCCTGCTAAACCTCTGCTCCCGCTTAAACCTCTGCTCCCGTCCCGCCTTTGCTCCGGCCTGATCTTTTCTCCCGGCTAAACCTCTGCTCCCGGCCCATCCTCTGCTTCCGGTTAAACCTCTGCTCCCGGCCCGCCCTTTGCTCCCGGGCCTGATCTTTTCTCCCGGCTAAACACTGCTCCCGGTTAAACCTCTGCCCCCGGCCCGCCCTTTCCTCCCGGCCTGACCTTTTTCTCCCAGCCCCATATTTTCTCCTGGCCAAACCTCTGCCCCCGGCCCGCCCTTTGCTCCCGGCCTGATCTCTTCTCCCGGCTAAACCTCTGTTCCCGGTTAAACCTCTGCCCCCGGCCCGCCCTTTGCTCCCGGCTTGATCTTTTTCTCCCGGCTAAACCTTCTGCTCCTGGTTAAACGTCTGCCCCCGTCCCGCCATTTTGCTCCCAGCCCCATCTTTTCTCCCGGCTAAACCTCTGCTCCTGGCCTGAACAGGTGCTTCCGACCTGATCGTTTTTCTTCCGGATCAATATTTCTGCGGGGCCTGACCCTTTGCTCCCGGCCCCACCTTTTCTGCGGGTCTCCCTTTGCTCCCGGCCTGATCTTTTCTTCCGACCAAACCTCTGGCCGCGGCCCGCCCTTTACTCCCGGCCTGATCTTTTCTCCCGGCCAAACCTCTGCTCCCGGCTAAACCTCGGCTTCCGGCCCGCCCTTTCCTCCTGGCCTAATCTTTTCTGCCGTCGTGATCTTTTCTCCCGGCCAAACCTCTGCTCGCGGCCCGCCCTTTGCTCCCGGCCTGATCTTTTCTCACGGCCAAACCTCTGCTCCCGGCCCGCCCTTTGCTCCCAGCCCCATCTTTTCTCCCGGCTAAACCTCTGCCCCCGGTTAAATCTCTGCCCCCGGTCCGCCCTTTGCTTCCGACCGGATCTTTTCTCCCGCCTAAACCTCTGCCCCCGGCCCGCCCTTTGCTCCCGGCCCTGATGTTTTCTCCCGGCCAAACCTGTGCCCCTGCCCCGCCCTTTGCTCCCGGCCTGATGTTTTTTCCGGCCTGATCTTTTCTCCCGGCCAAACCTTTTCCTCCGGCCTGACCTTTTTCTTCGGCCTGAACTTTTAAGGCGGGTCTGGGCTCTGCTCCCGGCGCGATCTTTGCTCCCGGCCCCATCTTTTCTCCCGCTAAAACCTCTGCTCCGGTTAAATCTCTGCCCCCAGCCCGCCCTTTGCTCCCGGCCTGATCTTGTCTCCCGGCTAAACTCTTCTCCCGTTTAAACCTCTGCCCCGGTCCACACTTTGCTCCCGGCCTGATTTTTTCTCCCGGCTAAACCTCTTGTCCAGGTTAAACCTCTGCCCCCGCCCGCCCTTTGCTCCGGCCTGATCTTTTCTCCCGGCTAAACCACTGCTCCCGGTTAAACCTCTGCCCAAGGCCCGCCCCTTTTGCTCCCGGCCTGATCTTTTCTTCCGGCTAAACCTCTGGTCCAGGTTAAACCTCTGCCCCCGGCCCGCCCTTTGCTCCCGGCCTGATCTTTTCTCCCGGTTAAACCTCTGCTCCCGGTTTAAACCTCTGCCTCCGGCCCGCCCTTTGCTCCCGGCCTGATCTTTTCTCCCGGCTAAACCTCTGCTCCCCGTTAAACCTCTGCCCCCGGCCCGCCCTTTGCTCCCGGCCTGATCTTTTCTCCCGGCTAACCCTCTGCTCCGGGTTAAACCTCTGCCCCCGGCCCGCCCTCCCGGCTAAACCTCTGCTCCCGGTTAAACCTCTGCCCCCGGGCACTCCCTTTGCTCCCGGCCTGATCTGTTCTCCTGGCTAAACCTCTGCCCCCGGCCCGCCCTTTGCTCCCGGCCTGATGTTTTCTCCCGGCTAAACCTCTGCCCGCGGCCCGCCCTTTGCTTCCGACCGGATCTTTTCTCCCGGACTAACCTCAGCTCCCGGCCTGACTTGTGCTCCCGACCTGACCTTTTTCTTCTGGATTAACCTTTCTGCGTGTCTGACCTTTGCTTCCCACCCCGACCTTTTCTCCCGGCCCCACCTTTTTCCCGGCCCCACCTTTTCTCCCGGGCCAAACCTCTGCTCCCGGCCTGATCTTTTCTCCCGCCTAAACCTCTGCTCCCGGTTAAACCTCTGCCGCCGGCCCGCCCTTTGCTCCCGGCCTGATCCTTTCTACCGGACTGATGTCTTCTCCCGGCTAAATCTCTGACCCCGGCCCGCCCTCAGCTCCCGGCCTGATGTTTTCTCCCGGCTAAACCTCTGCCCCCGGGCCGCCCTTTGCTTCCGACCGGATCTTTTCTCCCAGACAAACTCTGCTCCCGTCCTGACCTCTGCCCCGGCCGACCTTTGGCTCCCGGCCATGATCTTTTTTCCCGGTTAAACCTCTGCTCCCGGCCTGACTTGTGCTCCCGACCTGACCTTTTTCTTCTGGATTAACCTTTTCTGCGCGTCTGACCTTTGCTCCAAGCCCTGACCTTTGTTCTCTCGGCCCCACCTTTTCCCCCGGCCCCACCTTTTCTCCCGGCCAAACTTCTGCTCCCGGCCTGATCTTTTCTCCCGGCTAAACCTCTGCTCCCGGTTGAACCTCTGCCCCTGGCCCGCCCTTTGCTCCCGGCCTGATCTCTTCTCCCGGCTAAATCTCTGCTCCTGGTTAAACCTCTGCCCCCGGCCCGCCCTTTGCTTCCGACTGGATGTTTTCTCCTGGCTAAACCCCTGCCCCCGGCCCGCCCTTTGCTCCCGGCCTGATCTTTTCTCCCGGCTAAACCTCTGCTCCCGGTTAAACCTCTGCCGCCGGCCCGCCCTTTGCTCCCGGCCTGATCTTTTCTCCCGGCTAAACCTCTGCCCCGCCCGCCCTTTGCTCCCCGGCCTGATCTTTTCTCCCGGTGAAACCTCTGCCACGGCCCGCCCTTTGCTCCCGGCTAAACCTCTGCTCCCGGTTAAACCTCTGCCCCTGGCCCGCCCTTTGCTTCCGACCGGATCTTTTCTCCTGGCTAAACCTCTGCCCCCGGCCCGCCCTTTGCTCCCGGCCTGAACTTTTCTCCCAGCCCCATCTTTTCTCCCGGCTAAACCTCTGCTCTCGGCCCCCCCTTTGCTCCGGGCCCCATCTTTTCTCCCGGCTAAACCTCCGCTCCCGGTTAAACCTCTGCCCCCTGGCCCGCCCTTTGCTTCCGACCGGATCTTTTCTCCTGGCTAAATCTCTGCCCCCGGCCCGCCCTTTGCTCCCGGCCTGAACTTTTCTCCCAGCCCCATCTTTTCTCCCGGCTAAACCTCTGCTCCCGCCCCCCCTTTGCTCCCGCCCCATCTTTTCTCCCGGCTAAACCTCTGCTGCGCTTAAACCTCTGCCCCGGCCGATCTTTCTCCCGGCCAAACCTCTGCTCCCGGTTAAACCTCTGCCCCTGGCCCGCCCTTTGCTCCCGGCCTGATCTTTTCTCCGGCCTGACCTCTGCTCCCGGCCCGCCCTCTGCTCCCGGCCTGATATTTTCTCCCGACTAAACCTCTGCCCCCGCCCGCCCTTTGCTCCCGGCCTGATGTTTTCCTCCGGCCTAACCTCTGCGTCCGGGCCCGCCCTTTCCTCCGGCCTGATCTTTTCTCCCCAGCGCCATATTTTCTCACGGCCACACCTCTGCTCCCGGCCCGCCCTTTGCTCCCAGCCCCATCTTTTCTCCCGGCTAAACCTCTGCTCCGGGTTAAATCTCTGCCCCGGGTCCGCCCTTTGCCTTCCGACCGGATCTTTTCTCCCCGCTAAACCTCTGCCCCCGGCCCGCCCTTTGCTCCCTGCCTGATGTTTTCTCCCGGCCAAACCTGTGCCCCTGCCCCGCCCTTTGCTCCCGGCCTGATGTTTTTTTCCGGCCTGATCTTTTCTCTCGGCCAAACCTTTTCCTCCGGCCTGACCTTTTTCTTCCGGCCCTGAACTTTCGGCGGGTCTGGGCTCTGCTCCTGCGCGATCTTTGCTCCCGGCCCCATCTTTTTCTCCCGGCTAAACCTCTGCTCCCGGTTAAACCTCTGCCCCGGCCCGCCCTTTGCTCCCGGCCTGATCTTTTCTTCCAGCTAAAACTCTGGCCGAGCCTTACCTGTGCTCCAGAACTGACCTTTTTCATCTGGATTAACCTTTTCTGCGGGCCTCACCTTTGCTCCCGGCCCCACCTTTTCTGCGGGACTCCCTTTGCTCCCGGCCTGATCTTTTTTCCCGGGCTAAACCAATGCTCCCGGTTAAACCTCTGCCCCGGCCCGCCCTTTGCTTCCCGGCCTGATCGTTTCTCTGGCTAAACCTCTGCTCCCCGGTTAAATCTCTGCCGCCGGCCCGCCCTTTGCTCCCGGCCTGATCTTTTTTCCCAGCTAAACCTCAGCTCCCGGTTGAAACCCTCTGCCCCCGGCCCGCCCTTTGCTCCCGGCCTGGTCTTTTCTCCCGGCTAAACCTCTGCCCCCGGGCCCACCCTTTGCTCCCGGCCTGATCTTTTCTCCCGGCTAAACCTCTGCTCCCGCTTAAACCTCTGCCCCCGGCCCGCCCTTTGCTCCCCGGCCTGATCTTTTCTTCCGGCTACACCTCTGGCCGTGGCCTTAGCTCTGCCTCCAGACCTGACCTTTTTCTTCTGGATTAACCTTTTCTGCGGGCCTGACCTTAGCGCCAGGCCCCACCTTTTCTGCGGGTCTCCCTTTGCTCCAGACCTGATCTTTTCTCCCGGCTAAACCTCTCCTCCTGGCCAGCCCTTTGCTCCCGGCCTGATCCTTTCTCCCGGCTAAACCTCTGCTCCGGGTTAAACCTCTGCCCCCGCCCCGCCCTTTGCTCCCGGCCTGATCTTTTCTCCCAGCTAAATCACTGCTCCCGGGTAAACCTCTGCGCCCCAGCCCGCCCTTTGCTCCCGGCCTGATCTTTTCTCCCGGCTAAACCTCTGCTCCCGGTGAAACCTCTACCCCCGGCCCGCCCTTTGCTCCCGGCCTGACCTTTTCTACCGGCTAAACCTCTGCCCCCGGCCCGCCTTTTGCTCCCGGCCTGATCTTTTCTCCCGGCTAAACCTCTGCTCCCGGTTAAACCTCTGCTCCCGGCCCGCCCTTTGCTCCCGGCCTGGTCTCTTCTCACGGCTAAACCTCTGCTCCCGGTTAAACCTCTGCTCCCGCCCCGCCCTTTGCTCCCGGCTTGATCTTTCCTCCCGGCTAAACCTCTGCTCCCAGTTAAACCTCTGCCCCCGGCCCGCCATTTGCTCCCAGCCCCATCTTTTCTCCCGGCTAAACCTCTGCTCCCTGGCCTGACCTGTGCTCCGACCTGATCTTTTTTCTTCTGGATTAACCTTTTCTGCGGGCCTGACCTTTTTCTCCGGGCCCCACCTTTTCTGCGGGTCTCCCTTTGCTCCCGGCCTGATCTTTTTTCCCGGCTAAACCTCTGCTCCCGGTTAAACCTCTGCCGCCGGCCCGCCCTTTGCTCCCGCCTGATCTTTTCTCCCGGCTAAACCTCTGCTCCCGGCCCAACCTCTGCTCCCGGTTAAACCTCTGCCCCCGGCCCGCCCTTTTGCTCCCGGCCTGATTTTTTCTCCCGGCTAACCTCTGCTCCCGGTTAAACCTCTGCCCCCGCGCCCGCCCTTTTGCCTCCCGGCCGTGATCTTCACTCCCGGGTAAACCTCTGCTCCCGGTTAAACGTCTGCCCCCGGCCCGCCCTTGCTCCGCCTGATCTGTTCTCATGGCTAAACCTCTGCTCTCGGTTAAACCTCTGCTCCCGGCCCGCCCTTTGCTCCCGGCCTGATCTGTCTCCGGCTAAAACTCTGCTCCCGGTTTAAACCTCTTCCCCCGGCCCCAACTTTGCTCCCGGCCTGATCTTTTCTCCCGGCTAAACCTCTGCTCCCGGTTAAACCTCTGCCCCCCGCCCCGCCCTTTGCTCCCGGCCTGATCTTTTCTCCCGGCTAAACCACTGCTCCTGGTTAAACCTCTGCCCCCGGCCCGCCCTTTGCTCCCGGCCTGATCTTTTCTCCTGGCTAAACCTCTTCCCCCGGCCCGCCCTTTGCTCCCGGCCTGATCTTTTCTCCCGGCTAAACCTCTGCTCCGGTTAAACCTCTGCCCCCGGCACTCCCTTTGCTCCGGCCTGATCTCTTCTCCCGGCTAAACCTCTGCTCCCGGTTTAACCTCTGCCCCGGCCCGCCCTTTGCTCCCGGCCTGATGTTTTCTCCCGGCTAAACCTCTGCCCCCGGCCCGCCCTCTGCTCCCGGCCTGATGTTTTCTCCCGGCTAAACCTCTGCTCCCGGACAAACCTCTGCCCCCGCCCCGCCCTTTGCTTCCGACCGGATCTTTTCTCCCGGACTAACCTCAGCTCCCGGCCTGACTTGTGCTCCCGACCTGACCTTTTTCTTATGGATTAACCTTTTCTGCGCGTCTGACCTTTGCTTCCACCCCGACCTTTTCTCCCGGCCCCACCTTTTTTCCCGGCCCCACCTTTTCTCCCGGCCAAACCTCTGCTCCCGGCCTGATCTTTTCTCCCGCCTAAACCTCTGCTCCCGGTTAAACCTCTGCCCCTGGCCCGCCCTTTGCTCCCGGCCTGATCTTTTCTCCCGGCTAAACCTCTGCTCCCGGTTAAACCTCTGCTGCTGGCCCGCCCTTTGCTCCCCGCCTGATCTTTTCTCCCGGCTAAACCTCTGCTCCCGTTTAAACCTCTGCCCCCGGCACTCCCTTGCTCCCGGCCTGATCTTTTCTCCCGGCTAAACCTCTGCTCGCGGCCCAACCTCTGCTCCCGGTTAAACCTCTGCGCCGGCCCCCCTTTGCTCCCGGCCTGATCTTTTCTCCCGGCTAAACCTCTGCTTCCCGGTAAAACCTCTGCCCCCGGCCCCGCCCTTTTGCTCCCGGCCTGATCTTCTCTCCCGGCTAAACCTCTGCTCCCGGTTAAACGGCTGCCCCCGGCCCGCCCTTTGCTCCCGGCCTGATCTGTTCTCATGGCTAAACCTCTGCTCTCGGTTAAACCTCTGCTCCCGGCCCGCCCTTTGCTCCCGGCCTGATCTTGTCTCCCGGCTAAAACTCTGCTCCCGTTTAAACCTCTGCCCCCGGCCCACACTTTGCTCCCGGCCTGATCTTTTCTCCCGGCTAAACCTCTTGTCCGGGTTAAACCTCTGCCCCCGCCCTTTGCTCCCGGCCTGATCTTTTCTCCCGGCTAAAACTACTGCTCCCGGATAAACCTCTGCTCCCGGCCCGCCCTTTTGCTCCCGGCCTGATCTCTTCTCCCGGCTAAACCTCTGCTCCGGTTAAAACTCTCCCCCGGCCCGCCCTTTGCTCCCGGCTTGATCTTTCCTCCCGGCTAACCCTCTGCTCCCAGATAAACCTCTGCCCCCGCCCGCCATTTGCTCCCAGCCCCATCTTTTCTCCCGGCTAAACCTCTGTTCCTGGCCTGACCTGTGCTTCCGACCTGATCTTTTTCTTCCGGATTAACCTTTTCTGCGGGCCTGACCTTTGCTACGGGCCCCACCTTTTCTGCGGGTCTCCCTTTGCTCCCGGCCTGATCTTTTCTCCCGGTTAAACCTCTGCCCCCGCCCCGCCCTTTGCTCCCGGCCTGATCTTTTCTCCCAGCTAAATCTCTGCTCCCGGACCAACCTCTGCTCCCGGTTAAACCTCTGCCCCCGGCCTGCCCTTTGCTCCCGGCCTGATCTTTTCTCCCGCCTAAACCACTGCTCCCGGTTAAACCTCTGCCCCCCCCGCCCTTTTCTCCCGGCCTGATCTTTTCTCCCGCCTAAACCACTGCTCCCGGTTAAACCTCTGCCCACGGCCCGCCCTTTGCTCCCGGCCTGATCTTTTCTCCCGGCTAAACCTCAGATCCCGGCCCGCCCTTTGCTCCTGGCCTGGTCTTTTCTCCTGGCTAAACCTCTGCTCCCGGTTAAACCTCTGCCCCCGCCCCGCCCTTTGCTCCCGGCCTGATCTTTTCTCCCGGCTAAACCACTGCTCCTGGTTAACCTCTGCCCCCGCCCCGCCCTTTGCTCCCGGCCTGATCTTTTCTCCCGGCTAAACCACTGCTCCTGGTTAAACCTCTGCCCCCGGCCCGCCCTTTGCTCCCGGCCTGATCTTTTCTCCTGGCTAAACCTCTGTTCCCCGTTAAACCTCTGCCCCCGGCCCGCCCTTTGCTCCCGGCCTGATCTTTTCTCCCGGCTAAACCTCTGCTCCCGGTTAAACCTCTGCCCCGGCACTCCCTTTGCTCCCGGCCTGATCTTTTCTCCCGGCTAAACCTCTGCTCCCGGTTTAACCTCTGCCCCGGCCCGCCCTTTGCTCCCGGCCTGATGTTTTCTCCCGGCTAAACCTCTGCCCCCGGCCCGCCCTCTGCTCCCGGCCTGATGTTTTCTCCCGGCTAAACCTCTGCTCCCGGACAAACCTCTGCCCCTGCCCGCCCTTTGCTTCCGACCGGATCTTTTCTCCCGGACTAACCTCAGCTCCCGGCCTGACTTGTGCTCCCGACCTGACCTTTTTCTTATGGATTAACCTTTTCTGCGCGTCTGACCTTTGCTTCCACCCCGACCTTTTCTCCCGGCCCCACCTTTTTCCCGGCCCCACCTTTTCTCCCGGCCAAACCTCTGCTCCCGGCCTGATCTTTTCTCCCGCCTAAACCTCTGCTCCCGGTTAAACCTCTGCCCCTGGCCCGCCCTTTGCTCCCGGCCTGATCTTTTCTCCCGGCTAAACCTCTGCTCCCGGTTAAACCTCTGCTGCTGGCCCGCCCTTTGCTCCCCGCCTGATCTTTTCTCCCGGCTAAACCTCTGCTCCCGTTTAAACCTCTGCCCCCGGCACTCCCTTTGCTCCCGGCCTGATCTTTTCTCCCGGCTAAACCTCTGCTCGCGGCCCAACCTCTGCTCCCGGTTAAACCTCTGCCGCCGGCCCGCCCTTTGCTCCCGGCCTGATCTTTTCTCCCGGCTAAACCTCTGCTCGCGGTAAAACCTCTGCCCCCGGCCCGCCCTTTGCTCCCGGCCTGATCTTCTCTCCGGGCTAAACCTCTCCTACCGGTTAAACGGCTGCCCCCGGCCCGCCCTTTGCTCCCGGCCTGATCTGTTCTCATGGCTAAACCTCTGCTCTCGGTTAAACCTCTGCTCCCGGCCCGCCCTTTGCTCCCGGCCTGATCTTGTCTCCCGGCTAAAACTCTGCTCCCGTTTAAACCTCTGCCCCCGGCCCACACTTTGCTCCCGGCCTGATCTTTTCTCCCGGCTAAACCTCTTGTCCGGGTTAAACCTCTGCCCCCGCCCCGCCCTTTGCTCCCGGCCTGATCTTTTCTCCCGGCTAAACCACTGCTCCCGGATAAACCTCTGCTCCCGGCCCGCCCTTTGCTCCCGGCCTGATCTCTTCTCCCGGCTAAACCTCTGCTCCCGGTTAAAACTCTCCCCCGGCCCGCCCTTTGCTCCCGGCTTGATCTTTCCTCCCGCCTAACCCTCTGCTCCCAGATAAACCTCTGCCCCCGGCCCGCCATTTGCTCCCAGCCCCATCTTTTATCCCGGCTAAACCTCTGTTCCTGGCCTGACCTGTGCTTCCGACCTGATCTTTTTCTTCCGGATTAACCTTTTCTGCGGGCCTGACCTTTGCTACGGGCCCCACCTTTTCTGCGGGTCTCCCTTTGCTCCCGGCCTGATCTTTTTTCCCGGCTAAACCTCTGCTCCCGGTTAAACCTCTGCCGCCCGCCCGCCCTTTGCTCCCGGCCTGATCTTTTCTCCCAGCTAAATCTCTGCTCCCGGACCAACCTCTGCTCCCGGTTAAACCTCTGCCCCCGGCCTGCCCTTTGCTCCCGGCCTGATCTTTTCTCCCGCCTAAACCACTGCTCCCGGTTAAACCTCTGCCCCCCCCGCCCTTTTCTCCCGGCCTGATCTTTTCTCCCGCCTAAACCACTGCTCCCGGTTAAACCTCTGCCCACGGCCCGCCCTTTGCTCCCGGCCTGATCTTTTCTCCCGGCTAAACCTCAGATCCCGGCCCGCCCTTTGCTCCTGGCCTGGTCTTTTCTCCTGGCTAAACCTCTGCCCGCGGCCTGACCTGTGCTCCAGACCTAACCTTTTTCTTCTGTATTAACCTTTTCTGCGGCCTGACCTTTGCTCCCGGCCCCACCTTTTCTGCGGGTCTCCCTTTGCTCCCGGCCTGATCTTTTTTCCCAGCTAAACCAATGCTCCCGATTAAACCTCTGCCCCCGGCCCGCCCTTTGCTTCCGGCCTGATCTTTTCTCCCGGCTAAACCTCTGCTCCCGGTTAAACCTCTGCCCCCGGCACTCCCTTTGCTCCCGGCCTGATCTTTTCTCCCGGCTAAACCTCTGCTCCCGGCCCAACCTCTGCTCCCGGTTAAACCTCTGCCGCCGGCCCGCCCTTTGCTTCTGGCCTGATCTTATCTCCCGGCTAAACCTCTGCTCCCGGTTAAACCTCTGCCCCCGGCACTCCCTTTGCTCCCGGCCTGATCTTTTCTCCCGGCTAAAACTCTGCTCCCGTTTAAACCTCTGCCCCCGGCCCACACTTTGCTCCCGGCCTGATCTTTTCTCCCGGCTAAACATCTTGTCCGGGTTAAACCTCTGCCCCTGCCCCGCCCTTTGCTCCGGGCCTGATCTTTTCTCCCCCCTAAACCACTGCTCCCGGTAAAACCTCCGCCCAAGGCCCGCCCTTTGCTCCCGGCCTGATCTTTTCTCCCGGCTAAACCTCTGCTCCCGGCGCGCCCTTTGCTCCTGGCCTGGTCTTTTCTCCTGGCTAAACCTCTGCCCGCGGCCTGACCTGTGCTCCAGACCTAACCTTTTTCTTCTGTATTAACCTTTTCTGCGGCCTGACCTTTGCTCCCGGCCCCACCTTTTCTGCGGGTCTCCCTTTGCTCCCGGCCTGATCTTTTTTCCCGGCTAAACCAATGCTCCCGATTAAACCTCTGCCCCCGGCCCGCCCTTTGCTTCCGGCCTGATCTTTTCTCCCGGCTAAACCTCTGCTCCCGGTTAAACCTCTGTCCCCGGCACTCCCTTTGCTCCCGGCCTGATCTTTTCTCCCGGCTAAACCTCTGCTCCTGGCGCGCCCTTTGATCCTGGCCTGGTCTTTTCTCCTGGCTAAACCTCTGCCCGCGGCCTGACCTGTGCTCCAGACCTGACCTTTTTCTTCTGTATTAACCTTTTCTGCGGCCTGACCTTTGCTCCCGGCCCCACCTTTTCTGCGGGTCTCCCTTTGCTCCCGGCCTGATCTTTTTTCCCGGCTAAACCAATGCTCCCGATTAAACCTCTGCCCCCGGCCCGCCCTTTGCTTCCGGCCTGATCTTTTCTCCCGGCTAAACCTCTGCTCCCGGTTAAACCTCTGCCCCCGGCACTCCCTTTGCTCCCGGCCTGATCTTTTCTCCCGGCTAAACCTCTGCTCCCGGCCCAACCTCTGCTCCCGGTTAAACCTCTGCCGCCGGCCCGCCCTTTGCTCCCGGCCTGATCTTTTCTCCCGGCTAAACCTCTGCTCCCGGTTAAACCTCTGCCCCCGGCACTCCCTTTGCTCCCGGCCTGATCTTTTCTCCCGGCTAAACCTCTGCTCCCGGCCCAACCTCTGCTCCCGGTTAAACCTCTGCTGCCGGCCCGCCCCTTGCCCCCGGCCTGATCTTTTCTCCCGGCTAAACCTCTGCTCCCGGTTAAAACTCTGCCCCCGGCCCACCCTTTGCTCCCGGCCTGATCTTTTCTTCCGGCTAAACCTCTGGCCGAGGCCTTACCTGTGCTCCTGACCTGATGTTTTTCTTCTGGATTAACCTTTTCTGCGGGCCTGACCTTTGCTCCCGGCCCCACCTTTTCTGCAGATCTCCCTTTGCTCCCGGCCTGATCTTTTCTCCTGGCTAAACCTCTGCTCCCGGCCCGCCCTTTGCTCCCGGCCTGATCTTTTCTCCTGGCTAAAACTCTGCTCCCGTTTAAACCTCTGCCCCCGGCCTGCACTTTGCTCCCGGCTAAACCACTTGTCCGAGTTAAACCTCTGCCCCCGCCCCGCCCTTTGCTCCCGGCCTGATCTTTTCTCCCGGCTAAACCACTGCTCCCGGTTAAACCTCTGCCCAAGGCCCGCCCTTTGCTCCCGGCCTGATCTTTTCTCCCGACTAAACCTCTGCTCCCGGTTAAACCTCTGCCCCCGGCCTGCCCTTTGCTCCCGGCCTGATCTTTTCTTCCGGCTAAACCTCTGCTCCCGGTTAAACCTCTGCCCCCGGCCCGCCCTTTGCTCCCGGCCTGATCTTTTCTCCCGGCTTAACCTCTGCTCCCGGCCCAACTTCTGTTCCTGGTTAAACCTCTGCCCCCGGCCCGCCCTTTGCTTCCAGCCCCATCTTTCTCCCGTCTAAACCTCTGCTCCCGTTTATACCTCTGCCCCCGGCCCGCCTTTTGCTCCCGGCCTGATCTTTTCTCCTGGCTAAACCTCTGCCCCCGCCCCGCCCTTTGCTCCCGGCCTGATCTTTTCTCCCAGTTAAACCTCTGCCCCCGCCCCGCCCTTTGCTCCCGGCCTGATCTTTTCTTCCGGCCTGATGTTTCTCCCGGCTAAATCTCTGCCCACGGCCCGCCCTCTGCTCCCGGCCTGATGTTTTCTCCCGGGTAAACCTCTGCCCGCGGCCTGACCTGTGCTCCAGACCTGATCTTTTTATTCTGGATTAACCTTTCCTGCGGTCCTGACCTTGGCTCTCGGCCCCACCTTTTCTGCGGGTCTCCCTTTGCTCCCGGCCTGATCTTTTCTCCCGGACAAACCTCTGCTCCCGGTTAAACCTCTGCCGCCGGCCCGCCCTTTGCTCCCGGCCTGATGTATTCTCCTGGCTAAACCTCTGCCCCTGGCCCGCCCTTTGCTCCCGGCCTGATGTTTTCTCCTGGCTAAACCTCTGCCCCGGCCCGCCATTTGCTCCCAGCCCCATCTTTTCTCCTGGCTAAACCTCTGCTCCCGGCCCCACCTTTTCTGTGGGTCTCCCTTTGCTCCCGGCCTGGTCTTTTCTCCCGGTTAAACCTCTGCCCCCGGCCCGCCGTTTGTTTCCGACCGGATCTTTTCTCCTGGCTAAACCTCTGCCCCCGGCCCGCCCTTTGCTTCCGGCCTGATCCTTTCTTCCGGCCTGATGTTTTCTCCCGGCTAATTCTCTGTCCCCGGCCCACCCTTTGCTCCCGGCCTGATCCTTTCTTCCGGCCTGATGTTTTCTCCCGGCTAAATCTCTGCCCGGGCCCGCCCTTTGCTCCCGGCCTGATCCTTTCTATTGGCCTGATGTTTTCTCCCGGCCTGACCTCTGCCCCCGGCCCGCCCTTTGCTTCCGACCCGATCTTTTCTCCCGGTTAAACCTCTGCCCCCGGCCCGCCCTTTGCTCCCGTCCTGATCTTTTCTCCCGGCTAAACCTCTGCTCCCGGTTAAACCTCTGCCCCCGGCACTCCCTTTGCTCCCGTCCTGATCTTTTCTCCCAGCTAAACCTCTGCTCCCGGTTAAACCTCTGCCCCCGGCCCGCCCTTTGCTCCCGGCCTGATCTTTTCTCCCGACTAAACCTCTGCTCCCGGTTAAACCTCTGCCCCTGGCCCGCCCTTTGCTCCCGGCCTGATGTTTTCTCCTGGCCTGACCTTTTCTCCCGGCCTGATCTTTTCTCCCGGCCAAACGTCTCCCCCTCGGCTAAACCTCTGCTCCCGTCCCGCCCTTTGCTCCCGGCCTGATCTTTTCTCCCTGCTAAACCTCTGTTCCTGGTTAAACCTCTGCTCCCGGCCCGCCCTTTGCTCCCGGCCTGATCTTCTCTCCCGGCTAAACTTCTGCTGCCGGGAAAACCTCTGCCCCCGGCCCGCCCTTTGCTCCCGGCCTGATCTTTTCTCCTGGCCAAACCTCTGCTCCAGGCTACACCTCTGTTCCCGGCCCGCCCTTTGCTCCCAGCGCGACCTTTTCTCCCCGCCCCACCTTTTTTCCCGGCCAAACCTCTGCTCCCGGCCTGACCTTTTCTCTCAGCTAAACCTCTTCTGCGGGCCTGACCTTTGCTCCAGGCCTGACCTTTTCTGCGGATCTGGTCTCTGCTCCCGGCCCCATTTGCTCCCGGCCAAACCTCTGCTCCCGCCCTGACCTTTTCTCTCAGCTAAACCTCTTCTGCGGGTCTGCCCTTTGCTCCCGGCCTGATCTTTCCTCCCGTCCAAACCTCTGCTCCCGGCTAAACCTGTGCTCCCGGCCGGACCTTTGCTCCCGGCCTGATCTTTTCTCCCGGCCAAACCTCTCCTCCCGGCTAAACCTCTGTTCCCGCCCCGCACTTTGGTCCCGGCTCGACCATTTCTCCCCCCCCACCGTTTCTCCCGGCCAAATCTCTGCTCCCGGCCACACCTCTGCTCCCGGCCTGACCCTTTCTCTCAGCTAAACCTCTTCTGCGGGTCTGCCCTTTGCTCCCGGCCTGATCTTTCCTCCCGTCCAAACCTTCGCTTCTGGCTAAACCTGTGCTCCTGGCCCGACCTTTGCTCCCGGCCAAACCTCTGCTCCCGGCCCGAACTTTGCTCCCCGCCTGATCTTTTCCCCCGGCTAAACCTCTGTTCCCAGCCTGACCTGTGCTCCCGACCTGACCTTTTTCTTCCGGATTAACCTTTTCTGCGGGCCTGACATTTGCTCCCGGCCCCACCTTTTCTCCAGACCAAACCTCTGCTCCCTGCTTGACCTTTTCTCTCAGCTAAACCTCTTCTGCGGGCCTGACCTGTGCTCCCGGCCTGACATTTTCTGCGGGGCTGGCCTCTGCTCCCGGCCCCACCTTTGTTCCCGGCCAAACCTCTGCTCCCGGCTAAACCTCTGCTCCCGGCCCGACTTTGGTCCCGGCCTAATCTTTCCTCCCGGCTCAACCTGTGCTCCCGGACTGCCCTGTGCTACTGACCTGACCTTTTCTTCCGGCCTAACCTTTTCTGTGGATCTGACCTTTTCTTCCGGCCTAACCTTTTCTGAGGGTCTGACCTTTGCTCCCGGCCTAACCTCTGCTCCCGGTGAACCCTTTGCTCCTCGGCTGCTCCGTTTTGTTTCTGGGCTTCCCCTCGGCTGTGGGCCTCCCTTTCCTGGCCCCGTCCCCTCGTCGCCTCGCCCCCCCACCCCACTTACCGCTCGTCGGAACTTTTCCTCTCCCCGACCCCTGTTCCTTGGCCCGGCCTTTTTTCGCCGCGGTCCCTTTTCTCCGGGCCTCCCCCTTTGTCATAGGTGCCCCGTTTCGCGGCCCGTCAGCTGGCTTCCCGCACCCACATTTTGCCCTCGGCCCCCTTTCTCCTCCCGGCCTCCCCCTTCCCCTTCCCGGCCTTTTTGGGCCCGGCCCCACTCTGTCCCCGAGCCACACTGTCCCCTCACCCCCCGCTTTTTTTTCCTCTCCCCGTCTCGCTTTCTCCTCCCCGCCGACCCGTCTCCCTCGGTCTCCCGGGTGTGCCCGGGCCTGACCGTTGCAAAGGGCCTCTCTGGTGGCCCTCGCCTCCTCATGGGCCCAGGCCCCCCCTCTCCCGCCACCTGCGCCCTGTGGCGGACTCGGCGCCGCCCCATTGTGGGGCCCCTGTCGGCCCCCCGTCAGCTGCCCGGGGCCGCACCCGGGCTTGGAGGCTCGTCGGTGTTCTCCTGGGGTCCGACCCCCCTGCCGCCTAAGCCCTCTCCCTGAATGGCCGCTGCGCTGTGACCCCAGGGGCCGGGGGTGGCGGCGGGGGGTGGTGTGTCTTCCTGGGTGAGTGGTGGCGGGGGAAGCCGCGGGATGAGACACAGGCCCCTCCCGGGACCCCGGGTGTCCGGGCTCCTTGCGGCCGCCCCGTCCGGTCCGCTCGGCTGGGGACAGGCGCAGCACCGCAACCCCTGAAGCCCTCTCCGCCCCAGGCCGGCCCCGGCCCCCGCCGAGACCCTGCCGATCCCCCGCCCAGCTGGACCCCTTTCCGGGCTGAGGGGGGGCGGGTCTGGGTAGGGCGGTGGTGCTGATGGCCACGGACGTCGCGGGGCCTAGTCCACGGAACCGTGGCCACCAGAGAGGGCAGGTGAGCGGGCAGGGACCCCGCAGCTCGGCCGGAGGTGGGAGCTGGCTCGCTGGGTGGCTGGCTGTCTGGCTCACTCTGGCGTTTGTTTCTCTTGCCCTCCCAGACCCGAACCACTGTGGGGCCTGCCGGCGGCGCAGCCCCGGCCCGCCCGGGCCCGAGGCTGGAGGCTGCTGCCCACCCCTCGGCGGGGCCACACCGACCTTACTGGGAGAAGATGGAGAGCACCTGCACGTGAGTAGGGGGGCGGTGCAGCACCGGACCCTCCGAGTCGCCCTCACCGTCGTCGCCGCCACCGCCGGGGCAGGATCCTGCCCTGAGCGGCTGGACAGCCTGCCCCCGCCGGACCTGCCGGCCCCGCCCCCCTCCTCCCTTGCCCCGACCAGCAGGATGCGTAGCAGGAGGAGGCGGAGCCAGCGGAGGAGGATTCTTCTTTTAATTCTTCTTCTTCTTGTGGCTTTGGACTCTCCGGCCCCACCGCCCCCACCACGGGACGGCCCGGTGTTCCCCCGCTTTTCCCCGTCTTGGGCCCTCCCCTCTTGCCCTTGCCCCGGCTCTCGCCCCCTCCCCTGGCCTGGCCTGGCCTGGCTCTGCGCGCCCTCCCTTCTGGCCTGAGGCCCCCCCTTGGTTCCGGCCTTGCACTTTGGCCGCTCACGCACCCTTTCCCCTCTTGCCACCCCCCTTGTCCTCCCGTCGCCTGGCCTTGGCCTCCGGCCCCGCCGTCTGCCTGGCCTCCGCTTGTTCCCCGGCCTCCGGTGTTCCCAGAGCGCCCGCCGCTCTCGGCTCCAGCCCTCCCCCTCGGCCCTGGCCGCCGCCACCCCGTTTCTGCTGCTGGCCTCCCCTTGCTCCCCTCCCGGCTCGTCTTGGCCCCTGCCCTCCCCGCGCTCCCTCTCCTCCCCTGGGTCGGTCTCCAGCTCGCCCCACCTTTTCTCCCCGTCGGTCCTGAGCTCCCGGCCGGACCTTTTCTGCGCGTCTGACCTTTTTCCTGGCTTAACCTCGGCTCCCGGCCCACCCTTTGCTCCCGGCGTGACCTTTTCTCCCTGCCCCACCTTTTCTCCCGCCCAAACCTCTGCTCCCGCCCTGATCTTTTATCTCAGCTAAAGCTTTTCTGCGGGTCTGACCTTTACTTCCGGCCCGCCCTTTGCTCCCGGCCTGATCTTTTCTCCCGGCTAAACCTCTGCCCCCGGCCCGCCCTTTGCTCCCGGCCTGATCTTTTCTCCCGGCTAAACCTCTGCTCCCTGTTAAACCTCTGCCCCCGGCCCGCCCTTTGCTCCCGGCCTGATCCTTTCTTCCGGCCTGATGTCTTCTCCCGGCTAAATCTCTGCCCCCGGCCCGCCCTCTGCTCCCCGCCTGATGTTTTCTCCCGGCAAAACCTCTGCCCCCGGCCCGCCCTTTGCTTCCGACCGGATCTTTTCTCCCAGACAAACCTCTGCTCCCGTCCTGACCTCTGCCTCCGGCCCGCCCTTTGCTCCCGGCCTGGTCTTTTTTCCTGGCTAACCCTCTGCTCCCGGCCTGACTTGTGCTCCCGACCTGACCTTTTTCTTCTGGATTAACCTTTTCTGCGCGTCTGACCTTTGCTCCAGCCCTGACCTTTTCTTCCTGCCCCACCTTTTCTCCCGGCCCCACCTTTTCTCCCGGCCAAACTTCTGCTCCAGGCCTGATCTTTTCTCCCGGTTGAACCTCTGCCCCTGGCCCGCCCTTTGCTCCCGGCCCGATCTCTTCTCCCGGCTAAATCTCTGCTCCCGGTTAAACCTCTGCCCCCGACCCGCCCTTTGCTTCCGACCTGATGTTTTCTCCTGGCTAAACCTTTGCCCCCGGCCCGCCCTTTGCTCCCGGCCTGATCTTTTCTCCCGGCTAAACCTCTGCTCCCGGTTAAACCTCTGCCGCCGGCCCGCCCTTTGCTCCCGGCCTGATCGTCACTCCCGGTGAAACCTCTGCCCCCGGCCCGCCCTTTGCTCCCGGCTAAACCTCTGCTCCCGGTTAAACCTCTGCCCCCGGCCCGCCCTTTGCTTCCGACCGGATCTTTTCTCCTGGCTAAACCTCTGCCCGCGGCCCGCCCTTTGCTCCCGGCCTGATCTTTTCTCCCAGCCCCATCTTTTCTCCCGGCTAAACCTCTGCTCCCGGACCGCCCTTTGCTCCCGGCCCCATCTTTTCTCCCGGCTAAACCTCTGCTCCCGCTTAAACCTCTGCCCCCGTCCCGATCTTTCTGCCGGCCAAACCACTGCTCCCGGTTAAACCTCTGCCCCCGGCCCGCCCTTTGCTCCCGGCCTCATCTTTTCTCCCGACTAAACCTCTGCCCCCCGCCCGCCCTTTGCTCCCGGCCTGATGTTTTCCTCCGGCCTGACCTCTGCCCCCGGCACGCCCTTTTCTCCCGGCCTGATCTTTTCTCCCAGCCCCATATTTTCTCCTGGCCAAACCTCTGCCCCCGGCCCGCCCTTTGCTCCCGGCCTGACCTTTTCTCCCGGCCTGACCTCTGCCCCCGGCCCGCCCTTTGCTCCCGGCCTGATCTTTTCTCCCGACTAAACCTCTGCCCCCGGCCCGCCCTTTGCTCCCGGCCTGATCTTTTCTCCCGGCTAAACCTCTGCTCCTGGCCTGATCTGTGCTTCCGACCTGATCTTTTTCTTCCGGATCAATCTTTTCTGTGGGCCTGATCTTTGCTCCCGGCCCCACCTTTTCTGTGGGCCTGCCCTTTGCTCCCGGCCTGATCTTTTCTCCCGGCCAAACCTGTGCCCCCGGTTAAACCTCTGCCCCCGGCCCGCCCTTTGCTCCCGGCCTGATCTTTTCTCCCGGCTAAACCTCTGCTCGCGGTGAAACCTCTGCCCTCGGCCCGCCCTTTGCTCCCCGCCTGGTCTTTTCTTCCGTCCTGATCTTTTCTCCCGGCCAAATCTCTGCTCGCGGCCCGCCCTTTGCTCCCGGCCTGATCTTTTCTTCCAGCTAAACCTCTGGCCGAGGCCTTACCTGTGCCCCAGACCTGACCTATTTCATCTGGATTAACCTTTTCTGCGGGCCTGACCTTGGCTCCCGGCCCCACCTTTTCTGCGGGTCTCCCTTTGGTCCCGGCCTGATCTTTCCCGCAGCTCGGCCGGAGGTGGGAGCTGGCTCGCTGGGTGGCTGGCTGGCTGGCTCACTCTGGCGTTTGTTTCTCTTGCCCTGCCAGGCCCGAACCATGGTGGGCCCTGCCGGCGGCACCGTTCCGGCCCACCCGGGCCCGACGCTGCAGGCTGCTGCCCGCCCCTCGGCGGGGCCACCCCGACCTTAGTGGGAGAAGATGGAGAGCAACTGCACGTGAGTCGCGGGGGGGGGGGCCGGACACTCCGAGTCGCCTTCACCCTAGTCGCCGCCGCCGGCGTGGCAGGATCTGGCCCCAAGTGGCTGGACAGCCAGGCCCCGCCGAATCAGCTGCCGCCCCCTCCACCTCCTCCTCCCTTGCCCCGACCAGCCGGATGCGTAGGAAGAGGAGGCGAAGCCAGCGGAGGAGGATTTTTCTTTTTCTTCTTCTTCTTCTTCGTGTGGCTTTGGACTCTCCGGACCCACCGGCCCACCCATGGGACGGCCCGCTCTTCCCCCGCTTTTCCCCGTCTTGGGCCCTCCTCTCTTGCCCTCGCCCCGGCTCTCTCCCCCTGGCCTGGCCTGGCTCTGCACGCCCTCCCTTCTGGCCCGAGGCGCCCCCTCGGCCCCTGCCCGGCGCCGTTTCCCACGTTTCCCCAGCCCTTGTCGGGGCCTCCTCCCGGCGGCTCCGGCCCTGCCCTTTGGCCCCGGCTCCCCTTTGCCCTCCCCCGCTGGCTTTTCGCCCGGCCCCCCTTGGTCCCGGCCTTGCCCTTTGGCCCCTCGTGCCACCCTTTCCCCTCTAGCCGCCCCCGCTTGTCCTCCCGTCCCCTGGCCTCGGCCTCGGGTACCGCAGTCTACCTGGCCTCCGCTTGGTCCCCGGCCTCCGGTCTTCTCGGAGCGCCCGCTGCCATCAGCTCCGGCCCTCCCCCTCGGCCCTGGACGCCGCCACCCCGTTTCGGCTGCCGGCCTCCCCGGGCCACCCCCCCCCCATCGTCCCCCTGGGCTCCCGCCCTCCTCCCCTTGCCCCCCGGCTCAGCTTGGCCCCTGCCCTCCCCGGGCTCCCTCTCCTCCTCTGGGTCGGTCCCCAGCTCGCCCTACCTTTTCTCCCCGTCGGTCCTGAGCTCCCGGTCGGACCTTTTCTGCGCGTCTGACCTTTGCTCCCTCCCTGCCCTTTGCTCCCGGCCCCACCTTTTCTCCCGGCCAAACCTCTGCTCCCGGCCTGACCTTTTCTCTCAGCGAAACCTTTTCTCCGGGTCTGACCTTTGCTCCCGGCCCCACCGCTTCTGCGGGTCTGCCCTTTGCTCCCGGCCTGATCTTTTCTCCCGGCCGAACCTCTGCTCCCGGCTAAACCTCTGCTCCCAGCCCGACCTTTGCTCCCGTCCTAATCTTTCCTGCCGGCTAAACCTCTTCTCGCATCCTGGTCTGTGCTCCCGACCTGACCTTTTCCTTCCGGCCTAACCTTTTCTGCTGGCCTGACATTTGCTCCCGGCCTGACCTTTTCTGCGGGTCTGGCCTCTGCTCCCACCCCCACCTTTGTGGCCGGCCAAACCTCTGCTCCCGGCCTGGCCTTTTCTCTCAGCTAAACCTCTTCTGCGGGCATGACCTTTCCTCCCGGCCGGACCTTTTCTGCGGGTCTGGCCTCTGCTCCCGGCCCAACCTTTGCTCCCAGCCTAATTTTCCTCCCGGCTAAACCTCTGCTCCCGGCCTGCCCTGTGCTCCCGACCTGACCTTTTCTTCCGGCCTAACCTTTTCTGCGGGTCTGACCTCTACTCCCGGCCCTACCTCTGCTCCCGGTGAACCCTTTGCTCCTCGGCTGCTCCGTTTTGTGTCCGGGCCTCCCCTCGGCTGTGGGCCTCCCCTTTCCCCGCACCGTCCCCTTGTCCCCTTGTCCCCACACCCCCCCACACCCTCTTCCCCTCGTCGGACCTTTTTGTCTCGCCGACCCGTTCCCGGGCCCGGCCTTTTGTCGCCGTGGTCCCTTTTCTCCGGGCCACCCCCTTTGTCCTCGGTCCCCCGTTTGATGGCCCGTCAGCTGGTTTCTCGGCCCCACCTTTTGCCCTCGGCCCCCTTTCTCCTCCCGGCCTTCCCCTTCCCCCTCCCGTCCTTTTGGCGCCCGGCCCCACTCTGTCCCCGGGCCCCACTTTCCCCCCAGCCCCCCCGCCCGTCTCCCCTCGCCCCCCGCTTTGTTTTCTTCTCCCCGTCTCGCCTTCTCCTCCCGGCCGACCCGTCTCCCTCGGTCTCCCGGGTCCGCCTGGGCCTGAACGTTGCCACGGGCCTCTCTGGTGGCCCTCGCCTCCCCATGGGCCCAGCCCCACCCTATCCCCGCCACCCGTGCGCTGTAGCGGACTGGGCGCCACCCCATTGTGGGGCCCCGGTCGGCCCCCCGTCGGGTGTCCCCTACCGCTCCCGGGCTTGGAGGCTGTTCGGTGTACTCCTGGGGTCCGACCCCCCTGCCGCCTCGGCCCTCTCCCTGAGTGGCCGCTGCGCGGCCACCCCAGGGGGCAGGGGGGGCGGCGGGGGGGGTGTGTTTTCCTGGGTGAGTGGTGGGGGGGAAGCCGCGGGATGAGACGCAGGCCCGTCCCGGGACCCCGGGGGTCCGGGCTCCTTGCGGGCGGCCCGTCCGGGCCGCTCGGCTGGGAACAGGCGAAGCACCGCAACCCCCGCCGCCCTCTCTGCCCCAGGCCGGCACGGGCCCCCGAGGAGACCCTGCCTCACGGGACGGCCCGGTGTTCCCCCCCTTTTCCCCGTCTTGGGCCCTCCCCTCTTGCCCTCGCGCCGGCTCTCTCCCCCTCCCCTGGCCTGGCCTTGCCTGGCCTGGCCCTGCGCGCCCTCCCTTCTGGCGCGAGGCCCCCCCTTGGTCCCGGTTTTGCCTTTGGCCGCTCGCGCCCCCCTTTCCCCTCTCGCCACCCCCCTTGTCCTCCCATCGCCTGTCCTCGACCTCGGGCCCCGCCGTCTGCCTGGCCTCCGCTTGGTCCCCGGCCTCCGGTGTTCCCGGAGCGCTCGCCGACCTCGGCTCCGGCCCTCCCCCTCGGCCCTGGCCGCCGCCTCCCCGTTTCTGCTGCTGACTTCCCCTTGCCGCCCCCCCCAAACTCGTCTTGGCCCCTGCCCTCCCCGGCCCCCCTCTCCTCCCCTGGTTCGGTCCCCAGCCCGCCCCACCTTTGTTCCCCGTCGGTCCTGAGCTCCCGGCCTGTCCTTTTCTGCGCGTCTGACTTTTGCTCCCGCCCTGACCTTTGCTCCCGGCCCCACCTTTTCTCCCGGCCAAACCTCTGGTCCCAGCCTGACCTTTTCTCTCAGCTAAACCTTTTCGGCGGGTCTGCCCTTTGCTCCCGGCCTGATCTTTTCTCCCGGAAAAACCAATGCTCCCGGTTAAACCTCTGCCGCCGGCCTGCCCTTTGCTCCCGGCCTGATCTTTTCTCCCGGCTACACCTCTGCTCCCAGTTAAACCTCTTCCCCCGGCACTCCCTTTGCTCCCGGCCTGATCATTTCTCCCAGCTAAACCTCTGCTCCTGGTTAAACCTCTGCCCCCGGCCCGCCCTTTGCTCCCGGCCTGATCATTTCTCCCGGCTAAACCTCTTCTCCTGGTTAAACCTCTGCCCCCGGCACTCCCTTTGCTCCCGGCCTGATCCTTTCTCCTGGCTAAACCTCTGCTCCCGGCCCGCCCTTTGCTCCCGGCCTGGTCTTTTCTCCCGGGTAAACCTCTGCCCGCGGCCTCACCTGTGCTCCAGACCTGACCTTTTTCTTCTGGATTAACTTTTTCTGCGGGCCTGACCTTTGCTGCCGGCCCCACCTTTTCTGCGGGTCTCCCTTTGCTCCCGGCCTGATCTTTTCACCCGGCTAAACCTCTGCCCCCGGTTGAACCTCTGCCCCCGGCCCGCCCTTTGCTCCCGGCCTGATCTCTTCTCCCGGCTAAACCTCTGTTTCCGGTTAAACCTCTGCCCCCGGCCCACCCTTTGCTCCCGGCTTGATCTTTTCTCCCGGCTAAACCTCTGCTCCAGGTTAAACGTCTGCCCCCGGCCCGCCATTTGCTCTTTTCTCCCGGCTAAACCTCTGCTCCCAGCCTGACCTGTGCTCCCTACCTGACCTTTTCTTCCGGCCTAAACTTTTCTGCGGGTCTGACTTTTCTTCCGCCCTAACCTTTTCTGCGGGTCTAACCTCTGCTTCTGGCCTGACCTGTGCTCCCGACCTTACCTTTTTCTTCCGGATTAACCTTTTCAGCGGGCCTGATCTTTGCTCCCGGCCCGCCCTTTGCTCCCGGCCTGGTCTGTTCTCCCGGTTAAACCTCTGCCCCCGGCCCGCCCTTTGTTTCCGACCGGATCTTTTCTCCTGGCTAAACCTCTGCCCCCGGCCCGCCCTTTGCTCCCGGCCTGATCCTTTCTTCCGGCCTGATGTTTTCTCCCGGCTAAATCTCTGCCCCCGGCCCGCCCTCTGCTCCCGGCCTGATGTTTTCTCCCGGCTAAACCTCTGCTCCCGGACAAACCTCTGCCCCTGCCCGCCCTTTGCTTCCGACCAGATCTTTTCTCCCGGACAAACCTCTGCTCCCGGCCTGACTTGTGCTCCCGACCTGACCTTTTAATTCTGGATTAACCTTTTCTGCGCGTCTGACCTTTGCTCCCGCCCTGACCTTTTCTCCCGGCCCCACCTTTTCTCTCGGCCCCACCTTTTTCTCCCGGCCAAACCTCTGCTCCCGGCCTGATCTTTTCTCCCGGCTAAACCTCTGCTCCCAGTTGAACCTCTGCCCCTGCCCCCCCTTTGCTCCTGGCCTGATCTCTTCTCCCGGCTAAATCTCTGCTCCCGGTTAAACCTCTGCCCCCGGCCCACCCTTTGCTCCCGGCCTGATCTTTTCTCCCGGTGAAACCTCTGCCCCCGGCCCGCCCTTTGCTTCCGACCGGATCTTTTCTCCTGGCTAAACCTCTGCCCCCGGCCCGCCCTTTGCTCCTGGCCTGATCTTTTCTCCCGGCTAAACCTCTGCTCCCGGTGAAACCTCTGCCCCCGGACCGCCCTTTGCTCCCGGCCTGATCTTTTCTTCCGGCCTGATGTTTTCTCCCGGCTAAACCTCTGCCCCCGGCCCGCCCTTTGCTCCCGGCCTGATCCTTTCTTCCGGCCTAATGTTTTCTCCCGGCTAAATCTCTGCCCCCGGCCCGCCCTTTGCTCCCGGCCTGATCCTTTCTCCCGGCCTGACCTTTTCTCCCGGGCTGACCTCTGCCCCCGGCCCGCCCTTTGCTCCCGGCCTGATCCTTTCTCCCGGCCTGACCTTTTCTCCCGGGCTGCTTCCGACCGGATCTTTTCTCCCGGTTAAACCTCTGCCCCCGGCCTGCCCTTTGCTCCCGTCCTGATCTTTTCTCCCGGCTAAACCTCTGCTCCCGGTTAAACCTCTGCCCCCGGCACTCCCTTTGCTCCCGTCCTGATCTTTTCTCCCGGCCAAACATCTGCTCCCGGCTAAACCTCTACTCCCGGCCCGCCCTTTGCTCCTGGCCTGATCTTTTCTCCCGGCTAAACCTCTGCTCCCGGTTAAACCTCTGCCACCGGCCCGCCCTTTGCTCCCGGCCTGATCTTTTCTCCCGGCTAAACCTCTGCCCCCGCCCCGCCCATTGCTCCCGGCCTGATCTTTTCTCCCGGTGAAACCTCTGCCCCCGGCCCGCCCTTTGCTCCCGGCTAAACCTCTGCTCCCGGTTAAACCTCTGCCCCTGCCCCGCCCTTTGCTTCCGACCGGATCTTTTCTCCTGGCTAAACCTCTGCCCCCGGCCCGCCCTTTGCTCCCGGCCTGATCTTTTCTCCCAGCCCCATCTTTTCTCCCGGCTAAACCTCTGCCGCCGGCCCGCCCTTTGCTCCCGGCCTGATCTTTTCTCCTGGCTAAACCTCTGCCCCCGGCCCACCCTTTGCTCCCGGCCTGATCTTTTTTCCCGGCTAAACCTCTGCTCCCGGTTAGCCCTCTGCTCCCGGCCCGCCCTTTGCTCCCGGCCTGATCTTTTCCTCCGGCTAAACCTCTGGCCGAGGCCTTACCTGTGCTCCAGACCTGACCTTTTTCTTCTGGATTAACCTTTTCTGCGGGCCTGACCTTTGCTCCCGGCCCCACGTTTTCTACGGGTCTCCCTTTGCTTCCGGCCTGATCTTTTCTCCCGGCTGAACCTCTGCTCCCGGCCCGCCCTTTGCTCCCAGCCTGATCTTTTCTCCCGGCTAAACCTCTGCTCCCGGTTAAACCTCTGCTCCCGGCCCTCCCTTTGCTCCCGGCCTGATCTCTTCTCCCGGCTAAACCTCTGCTCCCGGTTAAACCCCTGCCTCCGGCCTGCCCTTTGCTCCCGGCTTTATCTTTTCTTCCGGCTAAACCTCTGCTCCCGGTTAAACGTCTGCCCCTGGCCCACCTTTTGCTCCCAGCCCCATCTTTTCTCCCGGCTAAACCTCTGCTCCTGGCCTGACCTGTGCTTCCGACCTGATCTTTTTCTTCCGGATTAACCTTTTCTGCGGGCCTGACCTTTGCTCCCGGCCCCACCTTTTCTGCGGGTCTCCCTTTGCTCCCGGCCTGATCTTTTCTCCCGGCTAAACCTCTGCTCCCGGTTAAACCTCTGCCCCCGGCCCGCCCTTTGCTCCCGTCCTGATCTTTTCTCCCGGCGAAACCTCTGCTCCCGGTTAAACCTCTGTCCCCGGCCCGCCCTTTGCTCCCGGCCTGATCTTTCCTCCCGGCTAAACCTCTGCTCCCCGTTAAACCTCTGCCCCCGGCCCGCCCTTTGATCCCGGCCTGATCTTTTCTCCTGGCTAAACCTCTGCTCCCGGTTAAACCTCTGCCCCCGGCCCGCCCTTTGCTCCCGGCCTGATCTTTTCTCCCGGCTAAACCTCTGCTCCCGGTTTAAACCTCTGCCCCCGGCCCACCATTTGCTCCTGGCCTGATCTTTTCACCTCGGCTCTGGCCCTCCCCCCCGGCCTGGCTGCCGCCACCCCGTTTTGGCTGCCGGCCTCCCCGGGCCAGCCCCCCCGACACCTCCTGGGCTCCAGCCCTCCTCCCCTTGCCCCGCCCGGCTCTTTTTGGCCCCTGCCCTCCCCGGGCACCCTCTCCTCCCCTGGGTCGGTCCTCAGCTCGCCCCACCTTTTCTCCCCGTCGGTCCTGAGCTCCCGGCCGGACCTTTTCTGCGCGTCTGACCTTTGCTCCCGCCCTGCCCTTTGCTCCCGGCCCCACCTTTTCTCCCGGCCAAACCTCTGCTCCCGGCCTGACCTTTTCTCTCAGCGTAACCTCTTCTCCGGGACTGACCTTTGCTCCCGGCCCCACCGCTTCTGCGGGTCTGCCCTTTGCTCCCGGCCTGATCTTTTCTCCCGGCCGAACCTCTGCTCCCGGCTAAACCTCTGCTCCCGACCCGACCTTTGCTCCCGTCCTAATCTTTCCTGCTGGCTAAACCTCTTAAGGCGGCCTGACCTGTGCGCCCGACCTGACCTTTTCCTTCCGGCCTAACCTTTTCTGCTGGCCTGACATTTGCTCCCGGCCTGACCTTTTCTGCGGGTCTGGCCTCTGCTCCCACCCCCACCTTTGCTGCCGGCCAAACCTCTGCTCCCGGCCTGGCCTTTTCTCTCAGCTAAACCTCTTCTGCGGGCATGACCTTTCCTCCCGGCCTGACCTTTTCTGCGGGTCTGGCCTCTGCTCCCGGCCCAACCTTTGCTCCCGGCCTAATTTTCCTCCCGGCTAAACCTCTGCTCCCGGCCTGCCCTGTGCTCCCGACCTGACCTTTTCTTCCGGCCTAACCTTTTCTGCGGGTCTGACCTCTACTCCCGGCCCAACCTCTGCTCCCGGTGAACCCTTTGCTCCTCGGCTGCTCCGTTTTGTGTCCAGGCCTCCCCTCAGCTGTTGGGCCTCCCTTTTCCCGGCCCCGCCCCCTTGTCGCCTCGTCCCCCCACCCCCTTTTCCCCTCGTCGGACCTTTTCGTCTCGCCGACCCCTGTTCCCGGGCCCGGCTTTTTGTCGCCGCGGTCCCTTTTCTCCGGGCCTCCCCCTTTGTCCTAGGTACCCCGGGTGGCAGCCCGTCAGCTGGCGTCCCGGCCCCACCTAATGCCCGCGGCCCGCTTACCCCTCCCGTCCTTTTGGCGCCCGTACCCACTCTGTCCCCGGGCCCCACTTTCCCCCCAGCCCCCCCGCCCGTCTCCCTTCGCCCCCTGCAGGGGATCCGGGCTGCTTGCGGGCGGCCCGTCCGGTCCGCTCGGCTGGGGACAGGCGCCGCACCACAACCCCCGCTGACTTCTCCGCCCCAGGCCGGCCCGGGCCCCCGAGGAGCCCCTGCCTCAACCCTGGCTAGTTGGCCCCCTTTCCGGGCTGAGGGGGGCGTGTCCGGGTGGGGCGGGCGACTCTGATGTCCACGGACGTTGCGGGGCCTAGGCCAGGGAACCGCGGCCGCCAGAGAGGGAGGGCGGGAGGGCGGGCAGGTGCCCCGCAGCTCGGCCGGACGTGGGAGCTGGCTCGCTGGGTGGCTGGCTGTCTGGCTCACTCTTGGTTTTGTTTCTCTTGCACTCCCAGGCCCTAAGCACGGTGGGGCCCGCCGGCGGCGCCGCCCCGCCCTGCCCGGGCCCGACGCTGGAGGCTGCTGCCCTCTCCTCGGCGGGGCCACACCGACCTTTGTGGGAGAAGATGGAGAGCACCTGCACGTGAGTCGGGGGAGGGGCGGGCGGCGCCGGACCCTCCCAGTCGCCCTCACCGTCGTCGCCACGGCTGCCGGGGCAGGATCCCGTCCCGAGCGGCTGAACAGCCTGGCCCCGCCGGACCAGCCGGCTCCCCCCACCTCCTCCTCCCTTGTCCCGACCAGCAGGATGCGTAGGAGGAGGAGGCGGAGCCAGCGGAGGGGGTTCTTCTTTTTCTTCTACTTCTACTTCTACTTCTACTTCTTCTTCATCTTCTTCTTCTTCTTGTGGCTTTGGACTCTCCGGCCCCACCAGCCCCCCCACGGGACGGCCTGGTGTTCCCCCCCTTCTCCCCATCTTGGGCCCTCCCCTCTTGCCCTCGCCCCGGCTCTCTCCCCCTCCCCTGGCCTTTCCTGGCCTGGCCTGGCCTGGCTCAGCGCGCCCTCCCTTCTGGCCGGAGGCCCCCCCTTAGTCCCGGCCTTGCCCTTTGGCCGCTCGCGCCCCCCTTTCCCCTCTCGCCACCCCCCTTGTCCTCCCGTCACCTGGCCTTGGCCTCCGGCCCCGCCGTCTGCCTGGCCTCCACTTGGTCCCCGGCCTGCGGTGTTTCCACAGCGCCCTCCGTCCTCGGCTCCGGCCCTCGGCCCTCGCCGCCGCCACCCCGTTTCTGCTGCTGGCCTCCCCTTGCCCCCCCCCCGCCCCTCTTCTTGGCCCCTGCCCTCCCTGGGCTCGCTGTCCTCCCCTGGGTCGGTCCCCAGCTCACCCCACCTCTTCTCCCCGTCGGTCCTGAGCTTTTCTGCACGTCTGACCTTTGCTCCTGGCTTAACCTCGGCTCCCGGCCCGCCCTTTGCTCCCGGCGCGACCTTTTCTCCCGGCCCCACCTTTTCTCCCGGCCCCACCTTTTCTCCCATGCAAACCTCCGCTCCCGGCCTGACCTTTTATCTCAGCTAAAGCTTTTCTGCGGGTCTGACCTTTGCTCCCGGCCTGATCTCTTCTCCCGGCTAAACCGCTGCTCCCGGCTAAACCTCTGCTCCCGGCCCGACCTTTGCTCACGTCCTAATCTTTTCTTCTGGCTAAACCTCTGCTTCCGGCCTGACCTGTGCTCCCGACCTGACCCTTTTCTTCCGGCCTGACCTTTTCTGCGGGTCTAACCTGTGCTCCCGCCCTGCCCTTTGCTCCCGGCCCCACCTTTTTACCCGGCCAAACCACTGCTCCCGGCCTGACCTTTTCTCTCAGCTAAACCACTTCTCCGGGTCTGCCCTTTGCTCTCGGCCTGCTCTTTCCTCCCGTCCAAACCTCTGGTCCCGGCTAAACCTCTGCTCCCGGCCCGACCTTTGCTCCCCGCCTAATCTTTTCTGCCGGCTAAACCTCTGTTCCCGGCCTGACCTGTGCTCCCGACCTGACCTTTTTCTTCCGGATTAACCTTTTCTGCGGGCCTGACCTTTGCTCCCGGCCCCAACTTTTCTCCCGGCCCAACCTCTGCTCCCAGCCTGACCTTTTCTCTCAGCTAAACCTCTTCTGCGGGCCTGACCTTTGCTCCCGGCCTGACCTTTTCTGCGGGTCTGGCCTCTGCTCTCGGCCCCACCTTTGCTCCCGCCCAAATCTCTGCTCCCGGCTAAACCTCTGCTCCTGGCCCGACCTTTGCTCCCGGCCTAATCTTTCCTCCCGGCTAAACCTCTGCTCCCAGCCTGCCCTGTGCTCCCGACCTGACCTTTTCTTCCGGCCTAACCTTTTCGGTGGGTCTGACCTTTTCTCCCGGCCTAACCTTTTCTGCGTGTCTGACCTTTGCTCCCGGCCCAACCTCTGCTCCCGGTGAACTCTTTGCTCCTCGGCCGCTCCGTTTTGTGTCCGGGCCTCCCCTCGGCTGTGGGCCTCCCCTTTCCCTGCCCTGTCCCGTCGTCGCCTCTCCCCCCCCCAGCCCTCTTACTCCTCGTGGGACCTTTTCCTCTGGCCGACCCCTGTTCCCGGGTCCGGCCTTTTTTCGCCGCGGTCCCTTTTCTCCGGGCCTCCCCCTTTATCCCAGGTCCCCCGTTTCGCGGCCCGTCAGCTGGCTTCCCGGCCCCACCTTTTGCCCTCGACCCCCTTTCTCCTCCCGGCCTTCGCCTTCCCCCTCCCGTCCTTTTGGGACCCGGCCCCACTCTGTCCCCTCGCCCCACTATTCCCCCAGGCCCCCCCGCCCGTCTCCCCTCGCCCCCCGCTTTGTTTTCTTCTCCCCGTCTCGCCTTCTCCTCCCGGCCGACCCGTCTCCCTCGGTCTCCCGGGTCCGCCCGGGCCTGACCGTTGCCACGGGCCTCTCTTGTGGCCCTCGCCTCCCTATGGGCCCAGCCCCACCCCATCCCCGCCACCTGTGCGCTGTGGCGGACTCGGCGCCGCCCCATTGTGGGGCCCCGGTCGGCCCCCGGTCGGGTGCCCGGTGCCGCTCCCGGGCTTGGAGGCTCGTCGGTGTTCTCCTGGGGTCCGACCCACTGCCCCCTCGGCCCTCTACCTGAGTGGCCGCTGCACCGCCACCCAAGGGGACGGGGGGGCAGCGGGGGCGGGCGTCTTCCTGAGTGAGTGGTGGCGGGGAAATCCGCGGGGTGAGACGCAGGCCCCTCCCGGGACCCCGGGGGTCCGGGTTTCTTGCGGCCGGCCCGTCCGGTCCGCTCTGCTGGGGACAGGCGCAGCACCGCAACCCCCACCGCCCTCCCCGCCCCAGGCCGGCCCCGGCCCCCGCGGAGACCGTGCCTCTCCCCCGCCCAGCTGGCCGCCTTTCCGGGCTGAGGGGGGGTTGGGTCCGGGTGGGGCAGGGGCGGCTGATGGCCACGGATGTCGCGGAGCCTAGTCCACGGAACCGCGGCCGCTAGAGAGGGCGGGCGGGCGGGCAGGGGCCCCGCAGCTCGGCCGGAGGTGGGAGCTGGCTCGCTGGGTGGCTGTCCGGCTGGCTCACTCTGGCGTTTGTTTCTCTTGCCCTCCCAGGCCCGAGCCACGGTGGGGCCTGCCGGCGGCGCCACCCCGGCCCGCCCGGGCCCGACGCTGGAGGCTGCTGCCCGCCCCTCGGCGGGGCCACACCGACCTTAGTGGGAGAAGCTGGAGAGCACCTGCACGTGAGTCGTGGGGGGCGGCGGCGCCGGACCCTGCAAGTAGCCCTCACCGTCGTCGCCAACGGGGCGGGATCCCGCCCCGAGCGGCTGGGCAGCCTGGCCCCACCGGACCGGCCGCCCCTCCCGCCCCCCCTCCTCTCTTGCCCCGACCAGCAAGATGCATAGGAGGAGGCGGAGCCAGCGGAGAAGGATTCTTCTTTTTCTTCTTCTTCTTCTTCATCTTCTTCTTCTTCTTCTTCTTCTTCTTCTTCTTCTTCTTCTTCTTCTTCTCCTTCTTCTTCTTCTTGTGGCTTTGGACTCTCCGGCCCCACCGGCCCCCCACGGGACAGCCTGGTGTTACCCCGCTTTTCCCCGTCTTGGTCCCTCCCCTCTTGCCCTCGCCCCGGCTCTCTCCCCCTCCTCTGGCCTGGCATGGCCTGGCCTGGCTCTGCGAGCCCTCCCTTCTGGCCCGAGGCCCCCCTTGGTTCTGGCCTTGCCCTTTGGCCGCTCGCGCCCCCCTTTCCCCTCTCGCCACCCCCCTTGTCCTCCCGTCGCCTGGCCTTGGCCTCTGGCCCCGCCGTCTGCCTGGCCTCCGCTCGGTCCCCGGCCTGCGGTGTTGCCGGAGCGCCCGCCGCCCTCGGCTCTGGCCGTCCCCCTCGGCCCTGGCCTCTGCCACCCCGTTTCTGCTGCTGGCCTCCCCTTGCCCCCCCCCCCGGCTCGTCTTGGCCCCTGCCCTCCCCAGGCTCCCTCTGCTCCCCTGGGCCGGTCCCCAGCTCGCCCCACCTTTTCCCCCTGTCGGTCCTGAACTTCCGGCTGGACCTTTTCTGCACGTCTGACCTTTGCTCCTTCTTAACCTCGGCTCCTGGCCCGCCCTTTGCTCCCGGCGCGACCTTTTCTCCTGGCCCCACCTTTTCTCCCGCCCAAACCTCAGCTCCCGGCCTGACCTTTTATGTCAGCTAAAGCTTTTCTGCGGGTCTGCCCTCTGCTCCCGGCCAGACCTTTTCTTCTGGCCCAACCTTTTTCTTCTGGCCTAAGCTTTTCTGCGGGCCTAACCTTTGCTCCCCACCCCACCTCTGCTCCCGGCCCGATCTTTGCTCCCGGCCTGATCTTTCCTCCCGGCCAAACCTCTGCTCCCGGCCAAACCTCTGCTCCCGGCCAAACCTCTGCTCCCGGCCTGACCTTTTCCCTCAGCTAAACCTCTGCTATCATCCTCACCTTTGCTCCCGGCCTGATCTTTCCTCCCGTCCAAACCTCTGCTCCCGGCCCGCCCTTTGCTCCCGGCCTGATCTTTTCTCCCGGCCAAACGTCTGTTCCCGGCTAAACCTCTGCTCCCGGCCCGCCCTTTGCTCCCGGCCTGATCTTTTCTCCCGGCAAACGTCTGCTCCTGGTTAAACCTCTGCCCCCGGCCCGCCCTTTGCTCCCAGCCCCATCTTTTCTCCCGGCTAAACCTCTGCTCCCGGCCCCACCTTTTCTGCGGGTCTCCCTTTGCTCCCGGCCTGGTCTTTTCTCCCGGTTAAACCTCTGCCCCCGGCCCGCCCCTTGTTTCCGACCGGATCTTTTCTCCTGGCTAAACCTCTGCCCCCGGCCCGCCCTTTGCTCCCGGCCTGACCTTATCTCCCAGCCCCATATTTTCTCCTGGCCAAACCTCTGCCCCCGGCCCGCCCTTTGCTCCCCGCCTGATCCTTTCTTCCAGCCTGATGTCTTCTCCCGGCTAAATCTCTGCCCCCGGCCCGCCCTCTGCTCCCGGCCTGATGTTTTCTCCCGGCTAAACCTCTGCCCCGGCCCGCCCTTTGCTTCCGACCGGATCTTTTCTCCCAGACAAACCTCTGCTCCCGTCCTGACCTCTGCCCCCGGCCCGCCCTTTGCTCCCGGCCTGATCTTTTTTCCCGGCTAAACCTCTGCTCCCGGCCTGACTTGTGCTCCCGGCCTGACCTGTGCTCCAGACCTGACCTTTTTCTTCTGAATTAACCTTTTCTGCGCGTCTGACCTTTGCTCCCGCCATGACCTTTTCTTCCGGCCCCACCTTTTCTCCCGGCCCCACCTTTTCTCCCGGCCAAACGTCTGCTCCCGGCCTCATCTTTTCTCCCGGCTAAACCTCTGCTCCCGGTTGAACCTCTACCCCTGGCCCGCCCTTTGCTCCCGGCCTGATCTCTTCTCCCGGCTAAATCTCTGCTCCCGGTTAAACCTCTGCCCCCGGCCCGCCCTTTGCTCCCGGCCTGATCTTTTCTCCCGGCTAAACCTCTGCTCCCGGTTAAACCTCTGCCGCCGGCCCGTCCTTTGCTCCCGCCCTGATCTTTTCTCCCGGCTAAACCTCTGCCCCCCGCCCCGCCCTTTGCTCCCGGCCTGATCTTTTCTCCTGGTGAAACCTCTGCCCCCGGCCTGCCCTTTGCTCCCGGCTAAACCTCTGCTCCCGGTTAAACCTCTGCCCCCCGCCCGCCCTTTGCTTCCGACCGGATCTTTTCTCCTGGCTAAAACTCTGCCCCGGCCCGCCCTTTGCTCCCGGCCTGATCTTTTCTCCAGCCCCATCTTTTCTCCCGGCTAAACCTCTGCTCCCGGCCGGCCCTTTGCTCCCGGCCCCATCTTTTCTCCCGGCTAAACCTCTGCTCCCGCTTAAACCTCTGCCCCCTGCCCGCCCTTTGCTCCCGGCCTGATCTTTTCTCCCGGCCTGACCTCAGCCCCCGTCCCGCCTTTTGCTCCCGGCCTGATCTTTTCTCCCGACTAAACCTCTGCCCCCCGCCCGCCCTTTGCTCCCGGCCTGATGTTTTCCTCCGGCCTGACCTCTGCCCCCGGCCCGCCCTTTCCTCCCGGCGTGATCTTTTCTCCCAGCCACATATTTTCTCCTGGCCAAACCTCTGCCCCGGCCCGCCCTTTGCTCCCGGCCTGATGTTTTCTCCCGGCCTGACCTGTGCCCCCGGCCCGCCCTTTGCTTCCGGCCTGAGGTTTTCTCCCGGCCTGACTTCTGCGCCGGGCCCGCCCTTTGCTCCGGGCCCCATCTTTTCTCCCGGCCTGATCTTTTCTCCCGGCTAAACCTCTGCCCCCGGTCCTCCCTTTGCTTCCGACCGGATCTTTTCTCCCCGCTAAACCTGTGCCCCCGGCCCGCCCTTTCCTCCCGGCCTGATCTTTTCTCCCGGCTAAACCTCTGCCCCCGGCCTGCCCTTTGCTTCCGGCCTGATGTTTTCTCCCGGCTAAATATCTGGTCCCGGTTAAACCTTGGGCCGCGGCCCGCCATTTGCTCCCGGCCCCATCTTTTCTCCCGGCTAAACCTCTGCTCCCGCTTAAACCTCTGCCCCCGGCCCAATCTTTTCTCCCGGCCAAACCTCTGCTCCCGGTTAAACCTCTGCTCCCGGCCCGCCCTTTGCTCCCGGCCTGATCTTTTCTCGCGGCTAAACCTCTGCTCCCGGCCCATCCTCTGCTCCCGGTTAAACCTCTGCTCCCGGCCCGCCCTTTGCTCCCGGCCTGATCTTTTCTCCCGGCTAAACCACTGCTCCCGGTTAAACCTCTGCCCCCGGCCCGCCCTTTGCTCCCGGCCTGATCTTTTCTCCCGGCTAAACCTCTGCTCCCGCCAAACCTCTGCCCCCGGCCCGCCCTTTGCTCCTGGCCTGATGTTTTCTCCCGGCTAAACCTCAGCTCCCTGTGAAAACTCTGACCCACGGCCCGCCCTTGCTCCCGGCCTGATGTTTTCTTCCGGGCAAACCTCTGCTCCCTGTGAAACCTCTGCCCCCGGCCCGCCCTTTCCTCCCGGCCTGACCTTATCTCCCAGCCCCATATTTTCTCCTGGCCAAACCTCTGCCCCCGGCCCGCCCTTTGCTCCCGGCCCGCCATTTGCTCCCGGCCTGACCTTTTCTCCCGGGCTGACCTCTGCCCCCCGGCCCGCCCTTTGCTCCCGGCCTGATGTTTTCTCCCGGCCTCTCCCGACTAAACCTCTGCCCCCCGCCCGCCCTTTGCTCCCGGGCCTGATGTTTTCCTCCGGCCTGACCTCTGCCCCCGGCCCGCCCTTTCCTCCCGGCGTGATCTTTTCTCCCAGCCACATATTTTCTCCTGGCCAAACCTCTGCCCCGGGCCCGCCCTTTGCTCCCGGCCTGATCTCTTCTCCGGGCTAAACCTCTGCTCCCAGTTAAACCTCTGCCCCCGGCCCGCCATTTGCTCCCAGCTCCATCTTTTCTCCTGGCTAAACCTCTGCTCCTGGCCTGACCTGTGCTTCTGACCTGATCTTTTTCTTCCGGATTAACCTTTTCTGCCGGCCCGCCCTTTGCTCCCGGCCTGATCTTTTTTCCCGGCTAAACGTCTGCTCCCGGTTAAACCTCTGCCCCCGGCCCGCCCTTTGCTCCCGGCCTGATCTTTTCTCCCGGCTAAACCTCTGCTGCCGGCTAAACCTCTACCCCCGGTTAAACCTCTGCCCCCGGCCCGCCCTTTGCTCCCGGCTCGGATCTGTTCTTCCCGGCTAAAACTCTGCTCCCGTTTAAACCTCTGCCCCCGGCCCGCACTTTGCTCCCGGCCTGATCTTTTCTCCGGCTAAACCTCCGCTCCGGGTTAAACCTCTGCCCCCCTCCCGCCCTTTTGCTCCCCGGCCTGATCTTTTCTCCTGGCTAAACCTCTGCTCCCGGTTAAACCTCTGCCTCCCGGCCCGCCCTTTGCTCCTGGCCTGATCTCTTCTCCCGGCTAAATCTCTGCTCCCCGGTTAAACCTCTCCCCCGCCCGCCCTTTGCTCACGGCTTGATCTTTCCTCCCGGCTAAACCTCTGCTCCCAGTTAAACCTCTGCCCCCGGCCCGCCATTTGCTCCCAGCCCCATCTTTTCTCCCGGCTAAACCTCTGCTCTTGGCATGACCTGTGCTTCCGACCTTATCTTTTTCTTCCGGATTAACCTTTTCTGTGGGCCTGAGCTTTGCTCCCGGCCCCACCTTTTTTGCGGGTCACCCCTTGCTCCCGGCCTGATCTTTTTTCCCAGCTAAACCTCTGCTCCTGGTTAAACCTCTGCCACCAGCCCGCCCTTTGCTCCCGGCCTGATCTTTTCTCCCGGCTAAACCTCTGCTCCCGGCCCAACCTCTGCTCCCGGTTAAACCTCTGCCCCCGGCCCGCCCTTCGCTCCCGGCCTGATCTCCTCTCCCGGCTAAATCTCTGCTCCCGGTTAAACCTCTGCCCCCGGCCCGCCCTTTGCTCCCGGTCTGATCTTTTCTCCCGGCTAAACCTCTGCTCCCGCCCCGCCCTTTGCTCCCGGCCTAATCTTTTCTCCTGGCTAAACCTCTGCCCCCGGCCCGCCCTTTGCTCCCGGCCTGATCTTTTCTCCCGGCTAAACCTCTGCTCCCGGTTAAACCTCTGCCCCCGGACCGCCCTTTGCTCCCGGCCTGATCTTTTTTTCTGGCCTGATGTTTTCTCCCGGCTAAATCTCTGCCCCCGGCCCGCCCTTTGCTCCCGGCCTGGTCTTTTCTCCCAGCCAAACCTCTGCTCCCGGACAAACCTCTGCCCCCGGCCCGCCCTTTGCTTCCGACCGGATCTTTTCTCCCAGACAAACCTCTGCTCCCGGCCTGACTTGTGCTCCCGACCTGACCTTTTTCTTCTGGATTAACCTTTTCTGCGCGTCTGACCTTTGCTCCCACCCTGACCTTTTTTCCCGGCCCCACCTTTTCTCCCCGGCCCCACCTTTTCTCCCGGCCAAACCTCTGCTCCCGGCCTGATCTTTTCTCCCGGCTAAACCTCTGCTCCTGGTTAAACCTCTGCCCCCGGCCCGCCCTTTGCTCCCGGCCTGATCCTTTCTTCCGGCCTGATGTCTTCTCCCGGCTAAATCTCTGACCCCGGCCCGCCCTCTGCTCCCGGCCCCATCTTTTCTCCCGGCTAAACCTCTGCTCCCGGTTAAACCTCTGCCCCCGGCCCGCCATTTGCTCCCGGCCCCATCTTTTCTCCTGGCTAAACCTCTGCCCCCGGCCCGATCTTTTCTCCTGGCCAAACCTCTGCTCCCGGTTAACCTCTGCTCCCGGCCCGCCCTTTGCTCCCGGCCTGATGTTTTCTCCCTACCTGACCTGTGCCCCCGGCCCGCCCTTTGCTCCCGGCCTGAGGTTTTCTCCCGGCTAAAACTCTGCTCCCGGGAAAACCTCTGCCCCCGGCCCCCCATTTGCTCCCGGCCTGATGTTTTCTCCCGGCCTGACGTCTGCCCCCGGCCCGCCCTTTGCTCCCGGCCCCACCTTTTCTCCCGGCCTGATGTTTTCTCCCGGCCAGACCTCTGCCCCCGGTCCGCCCTTTGCTTCCGACGGGATCTTTTTCTCCCCACTAAACCTGTGCCCCCCGGCCCGCCCTTTGCTCCCGGCCTGATCTTTTCTCCCGGCTAAAACTCTGCCCCCGGCCCCCCCTTTGCTTCCGGCCTGATGTTTTCTCCCGGCTAAACATCTGGTCCCGGTTAAACCTTTGGCCGCGGCCCGCCATTTGCTCCCGGCCCCTTCTTTTCTCCCGGGTAAACCTCTGCTCCCGCTTAAACCTCTGCCCCGGCCCCGATCTTTTCTCCCGGCCAAACCTCTGCTCCCGGTTAAACCTCTGCTCCCGGCCCGCCCTTTGCTCCCGGCCTGATCTTTTCTCCCGGCTAAACCTCTGCTCCCGGTTAAACTCTGCCCCCGGCCCGCCCTTTGCTCCCGGCCTGATCTTTTCTCCCGGCTAAACCTCTGCCCCCGGCCCGCCCTTTGCACCTGGCCTGACCTTTTCTCCCGGCCTGACCTCTGCCCCCGGCCAGCCCTTTGCTCCCGGCCTGATGTTTTCTTCCGGGTAAACCTCTGCTCCCGGTGAAACCTCTGCCCCCGGCCCGCCCCTTCCTCCCGGCCTGATCTTTTCTGCCAGCCGCATTTTTTCTCTTGGCCAAACCTCTGCCCCCGGCCCGCCCTTTGCTCCCGGCCTGACTTTTCTCCCGCCTAACCTCTGCCCCCGGCCCACCCTTTGCTCCCGGCCTGATCTTTTCTCCCGACTAAACTCTGCCCCCGGCCCGCCCTTTGCTCCCGGCCTGATCTTTTCTCCCGGCTAAACCTCTGCTCCGGTGAAACCTCTGCCCCCCGCCGCACTTTGCTCCCGGCCAGATCTTTTCTTCCGTCCTGATATTTTCTCCCGCCAAACTCTGCTCGCGGCCCGCCTTTGCTCCCGGCCTGAATGTTTTCTTCCTGCCAAACCTCTGGCCCCGGCCTCTCCGTTTGCTCCCGGGCCTGATGTTTTCTCCCGGCCTGACCTCTGCCCCCGGCCCGCCCTTTGCTCCCGGCCTGATCTTTTCTCACGGCCAACCTCTGCTCCCGGCCCGCCCTTTGCTCCCAGCCCCATCTTTTCTCCCAGCTAAACCTCTGCTCCCCGTTAAATCTCGGCCCCCGGTCCGCCCTTTGCTTCCGACCGGATCTTTCTCCCGCTAAACCTCTGCCCCCGGCCCGCCCTTTGCTCCCGGCCTGATCTTTTCTCCCGGCCAAGACTCTGCTCCCGGTTAAACCTCTGCCGCCGGCCCCCCCCTTTGCTCCCGGCCCCATCTTTTCTCCCGGCTAAACCTCAGCTCCCGGTTAAAACCTCTGCCCCGGCCCGCCCTTTGCTCACGGGCCTATATCTTTCCTCCCGGCTAAACCTCTGCCCCCGGCCCACCCTTTGCTCGCGGCCTGATCTTTTCTCCCGGCTAAACATCTGCTCCCTCTTAAACCTCTGCCCCCGGCCCGCCCTTTGATCCCGGCCTGAATCTTTTCTCCTGGCTAAACCTCTGCCCCCGGCCCACCCTTTGCTCCGGGCCTGATCTTTTTTCCCCGGCTAAACCTCTGTCCCGGTTAGCCCTCTGCTCCCGGCCGCCCTTTGCTCCCGCCTGATCTTTTCTTCCGGCCTAAACCTCTGGCCGAGGCCTTACCTGTCCTCGAGACCTGACCTTTTCCTTCTGGATTAACCTTTTCTGCGGGCTGACCTTTGCTCCCGGCCCCACCTTTTCTACGGGTCTCCCTTTTGCTCCCGACCTGATCTTTTCTCCCGGCTAAACCTCTGCTCCCGGCCCGCCCTTTGCTCCCAGCCTGATCTTTTCTCCGGCTAAACCTCTGCTCCGGGTTAAAACCTCTGGCTTCCGGTCCTCCCTTTGCTCCCGGCCTGATCTCTTCTCCCGGCCTAAACCTCTGCTCCCGGTTTAAACCGCTGCCCCCGGCCTGCCCTTTGCTCCCGGCTTTATCTTTTCTTCCGGCTAAACCTCTGCAACCCGGTTAAACGTCTGACCCCGGCCCGCCATTTGCTCCCAGCCCCATCTTTTCTCCCGGCTAAACCTCTGCACCTGGCCTGACCTGTGCTTCCGACCTGATCTTTTTCTTCCGGATTAACCTTTTCTGCGGGCCTGACCTTTGCTCCCGGCCCCACCTTTTCTGCGGGTCTCCCTTGGCTCCCGGCCTGATCTTTTTTCCCGGCTAAACCTCTGCTCCCGGTTAAACCTCTGCCCCCGGCCCGCCCTTTGCTCCCCGCCTGATCTTTTCTCCCGGCTAAACCTCTGCTCCCGGTTAAACCTCTGCCCCCGGCCCGCCCTTTGCTCCCGGCCTGATCTTTTCTCCCCGGCTAAACCTCTGCTCCCGGTTAAACTCTGCCCCTGCCCGCCCTTTGAGTCCCGGCCTGATCTTTTCTCCCGGCTAAACCTCATTCTCCCGGCTCATAAACCTCTGCCCCCGGCCCGCCCTTTTGCTCCCGGCCCTGATCTTTTTCTCCGGCTAAAACCTCTGCGTCCCGGTTAAAATCTCTGCCCCCGGCCTGCCCTTTGATCCCGACCGGATCTTTCTCCCGGCTAAACCTCTGCCTCACCCGGTTAAACTCTCCTGTCCCCAGCCCGCCCTTTGCTCCCGGCCTGATCTTTTCTCCCCGGCTAAAACCTCTGCTCCCGGGCCCAACCTCTGCTCCCGGTTAAACCTGTGCCGCCGGCCCGCCCTTTCCTCCCGGCCTGATCTTTTCTCCCGGCTAAACCTCTGCTCCCCGGTTAAACCTCTGCCCCCCGGCCCGCCCTTTGCTCCCGGCCTGATCTTTTCTCCCTGCTAAACCTCTGCCCCCGGCCCACCCTTTGCTCCCGGCCTGATCTTTTCTCCCGGCTAAACCTCTGCTCCCGGCCCAACCTCTGCTCCCGGTTAAACCTCTGCCGCCGGCCCGCCCTTTGCTCCCGGCCTGATCTTTTCTCCCGGCTAAACCTCTGCTCCCGGCCCAACCTCTGCTCCCGGTTAAACCTCTGCCGCCGGCTCGCCCTTTCCTCCCGGCCTGATCTTTTCTCCGGGCTAAACTTCTGCTCCCGGTTAAACCCCTGCCCCCGGCCCGCCCTTTGCTCCTGGCCTGATCTTTTCTCCCGGCTAAACCTCTGCTCCCGGCCCAACCTCTGCTCCCGGTTAAACCTCTGGCACCGGCCCGCCCTTTCCTCCCGGCCTGATCTTTTCTCCCGGCTAAACCTCTGCTCGCGGTTAAACCTCTGCCCCCAGCACTCCCTTGCTCCCGGCCTGATCTTTTCTCCTGGCTAAACCTCTGCTCCCGGCCCGCCCTTTGCTCCCGGCCTGATCTTTTCTTCCGGCCAAACCTCTTGCCGATGCCTTACCTGTGCTCCAGACCTGACCTTTTTCGTCTGGATTAACCTTTTCTGCGGGCCTGACCTTTTGCTCCGGCCCCACCTTTTCTGCGGGTCTCGCTTTTGCTCCCGGCCTCATCTTTTTCCGGCTAACCTCTGCACCCGGTTAAACCTCTGCCCCCGGCCCGCCCTTTGCTCCCGGCCTGATCTTTTCTCCCGGCTAAACCTCTGCTCCCGGTTAAACCTCTGCCCCGGCCCGCCCGTTGCTCCCGGCCTCATCTTTTCTCCCGGCTAAGCCTCTGCCCCCGGCCGCCCTTTGCTCCCGGCCTGATCTTTTCTCCTGGCTAAACCTCTGCCCGCGGCCAGACCTGTGCCACCAGACCTGACCTTTTTCTTCTGTATTAACCTTTCTGCGGCCTGACCTTACTCCCGGCCCCACCTTTTCTGCGGGTCTCCCTTTGCTCCACGGCCTGATCTTTTTCCCGCGGCTAAACCAAATGCTCCCGTTAAACCTCTGCCACGGCCCACCCTTTGCTCCCGGCTGATCTTTTCTCCCGGCTAAACCTCTGCTCCCGGTTAAACCTCTGGCGTTGGCCCACCCTTCGATCCGGCCTGATCATTTCTCCCGGCTAAACCTCTGCTCCCCGGTTAAACTCTGCCCCTGGCACTTCCCTTTGCTCCCGGCCTGATCCTTCTCTCCCGGCTAAACCTCTGCTCCCGGCCCTGCCTTTGCTCCCGGCCTGATCCTTTCTCCCGGCTAAAACCTCTGCTCCGGTTAAACCGCTGCCTCCGGCCTGCCCTTTGCTCCCGGCTTTATCTTTTCTTCCGGCTAAACCTCTGCTCCCGTTTAAACGTCTGCCCCCGGCCCGCCATTTGCTCCCAGCCCCATCTTTTCTCCCGGGTAAACCTCTGCTCCTGGCCTGACCTGTGCTTCCGACCTGATCTTTTCTTCCGGATTAACCTTTTCTGGCGGGCCTGACCTTTGCTCATGGCCCCACCTTTCTGCGGGTCTTCCTTTGGCTCCCGGCCGGATCTTTTTTCCCGGCTGAAAACTCTGCTCCCGGTTAAACCATCTGCCCCCGGCCCGCCCTTTGCTCCCGGCCTGATCTTTTCTCCCGGCCTAAACCTCTGCTCCCGGTTAAACCTCTGTCCCGGCCCGCCCTTTGCTCCCGGCCTGTTCTTTTCTCCCGGCTAAAACCTCTGCTCCCGGCCCGCCCTTTGCTGCCGGCCTGGTCTTTTCTCCTGGCTAAACCTTGCCCGCGGCCTGACCTGTGCACCAGACCTGACGTTTTTCTTCTGTATTAACCTTTTCTCTGCAGCCTGACCTTTGCTCCCGGCCCCACCTTTTCTGCGGGTCTCCCTTTGCTCCCGGCCTGATCTTTTTTCCCGGCTAAACCAATGCTCCCGGTTAAAGCTCTTACCCCCGGCCCACCCTTTGCTCCCGGCCTGATATTTTCTCCCGGCTAAACCTCTGCTCCCGGTTAAACCTCTGCCACCGGCCCGCCCTTTGCTCCCGGCCTGATCTTTTCTCCCGGCTAAACCTCTGCTCCCGGCCTGCCCTTTGCTCCCGGCCTGATCTTTCCTCCCGGCCTGATCTTTTCTCCCGGCTAAACCTCTGCTCCCGGTTAAACCTCTGTCCCGGCCCGCCCTTTGCTCCCGGCCTGTTCTTTTCTCCCGGCTAAACCTCTGCTCCCGGCCCGCCCTTTGCTGCCGGCCTGGTCTTTTCTCCTGGCTAAACCTCTGCCCGCCGCCTTGACCTGTGCACCAGACCTGACGTTTTTCTTCTGTATTAACTTTTCTGCAGCCTGACCTTTGCTCCCGGCCCCACCTTTTCTGCGGGTCTCCCTTTGCTCCCGGCCTGATCTTTTTTCCCGGCTAAAACAATGCTCCCGGTTAAACCTCTTACCCCGGCCCACCCTTTGCTCCCGGCCTGATCTTTTCTCCCGGCTAAACCTCTGCTCCCGGTTAAACCTCTGCCGCCGGCCCGCCCTTTGCTCCCGGCCTGATCTTTCTCCCGGCTAAGCCTCTGCTCCCGGCCCAACCTCTGCTCCCGGTTAAACCTCTGCCCCCGGCCCCGCCCTTTGCTCCCGGCCTGATCTTTTCTCCTGGCTAAACCTCTGCCCCCGGCCCACCCTTTGCTCCCGGCCTGATCTTTCTCCCCGGCTAAACCTCTGCTCCCGGTTAAAACCTCTGCCCCCGGCCCGCCCTTCCGATCCCGGCCTGATCTTTTCTCCTGGCTAAACCTCTGCTCCCGGCCCGCCCTTTGCTCCTGGCTGATCTTTTCTTCTGGCTAAACCTCTGGCCGAGGCCTTACCTGTGCTCCAGACCTGACCTTTTTCTTCTGGATTAACTTTTCTGCGGGCCTGACCTTTGCTCCCGGCCCCACCTTTTCTGCGGGTCTCCCTTTTGCTCCCGGCCTGATCTTTTTTCCCGGCTAAACCTCTGCTCCCGGTTAGCCCTCTGCTCCCGGCCCGCCCTTGGCTCCTGGCCCTGATCTTTTCTTCCGGCTAAACCTCTGCCCGCGGCCTGACCTGAGCTCCAGACCTGACCTTTTTCTTCTGGATTAACCTTTTCTGCGGCCTGATCTTTGCTCCCGGCCCCAACCTTTCTCCGGGTCTCCCTTTGCTCCCCGGCCTGATCTTTTCTCCCGGCTTAAACCTCTGCACCCGGCGCGCCCTTTGCTCCCAGCCTGATCTTTTCTCCCGGATAAACCTCTGCTCCGGTTAAACCTCTACTCCGGCCCTCCCTTTGCTCCCGGCCTGATATCTTCTCCCGGCTAAACCTCTGCTCCTGGTTAAACCGCTGCCTCCGGCATGCCCTTTCCTCCCGGCTTTATCTTTTCTTTCCGGCTAAAACCTCTGCTCCCCGTTAAACGTCTGCCCCGGGCCGCCATTTTCCCATAGCCCCATCTTTTCTCCCGGCTAAACCTCTGCTTCCTGGCCTGACCTGTGCTTCCGACCTGATCTTTTTCTTCCGGATTAACCTTTTCTGCGGGCTGACCTTTGCTCCCGGCCCCACCTTTTCTGCGGGTCTCCCTTTGCTCCCGGCCCAACCTCTGCTCCCGGTTAAACCTCTGCCCCCGGCCCGCCCTTTGCTCCCGGCCTGATCTTTTCTCCCGGCTAAACCTCTGCTCCCGGTTAAACCTCTGCCCCCGGCCCGCCCTTTGCTCCCGGCCTGATCTTTTCTCCCGGCTAAACCTCTGCTCCCGGTTAAACCTCTGCCCCCGGCCCGCCCTTTGCTCCCGGCCTGATCTTTTCTCCCGGCTAAACCTCTGCTCCCAGCCTGGTCTTTTCTCCCGGCTAAACCTCTGCTCCCGGTTAAACCTCTGCCCCGGCCCCCCCTTGCTCCCGGCCTGATCTTTTCTTCCGGCTAAACCTCTGCTCCCGGTTAAACGTCTGCCGCCGGCCCACCATTTGCTCCCAGCCCCATCTTTTCTCCCGGCTAAACCTCTGCTCCTGGCCTGACCTGTGCTTCCGACCTGATCTTTTTCTTCCGGATTAACCTTTTCTGCGGGCCTGACCTTTGCTCCCGGCCCCACCTTTTCTGCGGTCCTCCCTTGCTCCCGCCTGATCTTTTTTCCCGGCTAAACCTCTGCTCCCGTTAAACCTCTGCCCCCGGCCCGCCCCTTTGCTCCCGGCCTGATCTTTTCTCCCGGCTAAACCTCTGCTCCGGTTAAACCTCTGCCCCCGGCCCGCCCTTTGCTCCTGGACTGATCTTTCTCCCGGCTAAACCTCTGCTCCCGGTTAAACCTCTGCCCCCTGCCCGCCCTTTGCTCCCGGCCTGATCTTTTCTCCCGGCTAAACCTCTGCTCCCAGTTAAACCTCTGCCCCCGGCCCACCCTTTGCTCCCGGCTTTATCTTTTCTTCCGGCTAAACCTCTGCTCCCGGTTAAACGTCTGCCGCCGGCCCACCATTTGCTCCCAGCCCCCATCTTTTCTCCCGGCTAAACCTCTGCTCCTGGCCTGACCTGTGCTTCCGACCTGATCTTTTTCTTCCGGATTAACCTTTTCTGCGGGCCTGACCTTTGCTCCCGCCCCACCTTTTCTGCGGGTCTCCCTTTGCTCCGGCCTGATCTTTTTTCCCGGCTAAACCTCTGCTCCGGTTAACCTCTGCCCCGCGCCCCCCCTTGCTCCCGGCCTGATCTTTTCTCCGGCTAAACCTCTGTCCCGGTTAAACCTCTGTCCCGCGCCCGCCCTTTGCCCCCGCCTGATCTTTCTCCCGGCTAAACCTCTGTTCCCGGCCCGCCCTTTGCTGCCGGCCTGGTCTTTTCTCCTGGCTAAACTCTGCCCGCGGCCTGACCTGTGCACCAGACCTGACGTTTTTCTGGTATAACCTTTCTGCAGCCTGACCTTTGCTCCCGGCCCACCTTTTCTGCGGGTCTCCCTTTGCTCCCGGCCTGATCTTTTTCCCGGCTAAACCAATGCTCCCGGTTAAACCTCTGACCCCGGCCCACCCTTTGCTCCCGCCTGATCTTTTCTCCCGGCTAAACCTCTGCTCCCGGTTAACCTCTTCGCCGGCCCGCCCTTTGCTCCCGGCCTGATCTTTTCTCCCGGCTAAACCTCTGCTCCCGGCCCAACCTCTGCTCCCGGTTAAACCTCTGCCGCCGGCCCGCCCTTTCCTCCCGGCCTGATCTTTTCTCCCGGCTAAACCTCTGCTCCCGGTTAACCTCTGCCCCCGGCCCGCCCTTTGCTCCCGGCCTCATCTTTTCTCCCGGCTAAACCTCTGCCCCCGGCCCGCCCTTTGCTCCCGGCCTGATCTTTTCTCCTGGCTAAACCTCTGCCGAGGCCTTACCTGTGCACCAGACCTGACCTTTTTCTTCTGTATTAACCTTTTCTGCGGCCTGACCTTTACTCCCGGCCCCACCTTTTCTGCGGTCTCCTTTGCTCCCGGCCTGATCTTTTTCCCGGGCTAAACCAATGCTCCCGGTTAAACCTCTGCCACCGGCCCACCCTTTGCTCCGGCCTGATCTTTTCTCCCGGCTAAACCTCTGCTCCCGGCCCGCCCTTTGCTCCCGGCCTGATCTTTTCTCCCGGCTAAACCTCTGCTCCCGGTTAAACTCTGTCCCCGGCACTCCCTTTGCTCCCGGCCTGATCTTTTCTCCGGGCTAAACCTCTGCTCCCGGCACTCCCTTTGCTCCCGGCCTGATCTTTTCTCCCGGCTAAACCTCTGCTCCCGGTTAAACCGCTGCCTCCGGCCTGCCCTTTGCTCCCGGCTTTATCTTTTCTTCCGGCTAAACCTCTGCTCCCCGTTAAACGTCTGCCCCCGGCCCGCCATTTGCCCCCAGCCCCATCTTTTCTCCCGGGTAAACCTCTGCTCCTGGCCTGACCTGTGCTTCCGACCTGATCTTTTTCTTCCGGATTAACCTTTTCTGCGGGCTGACCTTTGCTCCTGGCCCACCTTTTCTGCGGGTCTCCCTTTGCTCCCGGCCTGATCTTTTTTCCCGGCTAAAACTCTGCTCCCGGTTAAACCTCTGCCCCCGGCCCGCCCTTTGCTCCCGGCCTGATCTTTTCTCCCGGCTAAACCTCTGCTCCCGGTTAAACCTCTGTCCCGGCCCGCCCTTTGCTCCCGGCCTGTTCTTTTCCCCGGCTAAACCTCTGCTCCCGGCCCGCCCTTTGCTGCCGGCCTGGTCTTTTCTCCTGGCTAAACCTCTGCCCGCGGCCTGACCTGTGCACCAGACCTGACGTTTTTCTTCTGTATTAACCTTTTCTGCAGCCTGACCTTTGCTCCCGGCCCCACCTTTTCTGCGGGTCTCCCTTTGCTCCCGGCCTGATCTTTTTTCCCGGCTAAACCAATGCTCCCGTTAAACCTCTTACCCCGGCCCACCCTTTGCTCCCGGCCTGATATTTTCTCCCGGCTAAACCTCTGCTCCCGGTTAAACCTCTGCCCCGGCCCGCCCTTTGCTCCCGCCTGATCTTTTCTCCCGGCTAAACCTCTGCTCCTGGCCCGCCCTTTGCTCCCGGCCTGATCTTTTCTCCCGGCTAAACCTCTGCTCCCGGTTAAACCTCTGTCCCGGCCCGCCCTTTGCTCCCGGCCTGTTCTTTCTCCCGGCTAAACCTCTGCTCCCGGCCCGCCCTTTGCTGCCGGCCTGGTCTTTTCTCCTGGCTAAACCTCTGCCCGCCGCCTGACCTGTGCACCAGACCTGACGTTTTTCTTCTGTATTAACCTTTTCTGCAGCCTGACCTTTGCTCCCGCCCCCACCTTTTCTGCGGGTCTCCCTTTGCTCCGGGCCTGATCTTTTTTCCCGGCTAAACCAATGCTCCCGGTTAAACCTCTTACCCCGGCCCACCCTTTGCTCCCGGCCTGATCTTTTCTCCCGGCTAAACCTCTGCTCCCGGTTAAACCTCTGCCCCCGGCCCGCCCT
>NW_024396792.1:0-49082 GCF_004115215.2 Ornithorhynchus anatinus | reverse complement strand
AAACATTTTCCCTGACCTAACCTTTTCCCCTAGCCTAACCTTTCCCTTACCCTAACCTTTTCCCTTAGCTTAATCTTTTCTTCTGGCCTAAACCTTAACCCTAGACTTACCTTTTCCCCTGGCCTAACTTTTTCCCCTAGTCTAACCATTTCCTCTAGCTTAACATTTTCATTGATAACCTTTTCCCGTGGCCTAACCTTTTCCCTTGGCTTAACCTTTTCCATTGGCCTAATCTTTTCCCCTAGTTTATCTTTTTTCCCTAGAGTAACCTTTTCCCCTAGCCTAACCTCTTCCCAAAAGCCTGACCTTTTACCCTAGCCTGACCCTTTCCAGTAGCCTAAGTTTTTCACCTGGCCTAACCTTTTCCCCTGCCCTAACCTTTTCCCCTGGCCTAAGATTTTCCCTGGCCTAAGTTTTTCCCTTGCCTAACCTTTTCCCCTGGCCTAACCTTTTCTCTAGGGCTAACCTTTTCGATGACCTACCCTTTCCCCTAACCTAACCTTTTCTCCTAGCCTAACCTTTTCCACTATCATAAACTTTTCCCCTGGCCTAACCGTTTCCCTGACCTAACCTTTTTGGCTGGCCTAACATTTTTCCCTAGCCTAACATATTCCCCTAACCTAACCATTTCTGAGAGCCTAAATTTTTCCCCAGTCTAAACATTTCCCTTAGCCTAAACGTTTCCCGTAGCTGAAACATTTCCCATAGCCTAACCTTTTCCCTTAGCCTAACCTTTCACCCTAGCCTAAACTTTTACCTTAGCCTGACCTTTTCCCCTAGCCTAGGTTTTCCCTTAGCCTAATATTTTCACTGGCCTAAACCTTTCCCTTAGCCTAATCTTTTCTCATGGCCTATCCTTTTCCCCTGGCCTAGCCTAGTCTTTTCGCCTAGCCTAATGTTTCCCCCATGCCTAAGCTTTTCCCATGGCCTATCCTTTTCCCCTTGCCTAACCTTTTACCCTAGTCTAAACTTTTCCCCTACTCTGACCTTTTCCCTTGGCCTATCCTTTCCCTAGAGTAACCTTTTCCCTTAGCCTAAACTTTTCCCAAAAGCTTGAACTTTTCCCCTAGCCTAAATCTGTTTCTTCACCTAACCTTTACCCCAAGCCTAACCTTTGCCCCTGCCCTAACCTTTTCAAAGCCCAACCCTTTCCCTAGCCTAACCTTTTCCTTGGCCTATCCTTGCACCTTGCCTAACCTTTTCCTGTGGCCTACCCTTTTCCCCATCCTAACTTTTTCCCTTGGCCTAACCTTTTCCCCTAGTCCAACATTTTCCCCTCACCTAAACTTTTCACCTAGCCTAAAGTTTTTACCAGCCTAACTTTTCCTGTAGCCTACTCTTTCCCCTAGCCTAATCTCTTGACCTAGCCTAACTTTTTCCGCTAGCCTAAACTTCTCCCTGGCCTAAACCGTTCCCCTAGCCTTAACTTTTCCCCTTTTCCTTAACGTTGGCTTAACCTTGGCTTAAGGTTTTCTTCAGGCCTAAACTTTTCCTCTGGCCTAACCTTTACCCCCCGACCTAAACTTTTTCCCAGGCTAACCTTTTCCAGGGCTAACCTTTCCCCTTGTCAAACGGTTTAGCCCAGCCTAACATTTTCCCTTAGCATAACCTTTTCCCCTTGCCTAATCGTTCCCCCAACCCAACATTCTCCCCTAGCCTAATATTTACCCCTAACCTAACATTTCCCCTAGCCTAATCTTTCGCCGAGCCTCACCTTTTCCCGAGGCCTAACATTTTCACCTAGCCTAAGCTCTTCCCCTGGCCTAACCTCTTCCCTTGGCCTAACCTTTTCCCTTGGCCTAGTCTTTTCCCTGGTCTAACCTTTTCCCCTAGCCTAGCCTTACCCTTAGCCTATTCTTTCCCCTAGCCTAACCTTTTCCCCTAGCCTAACCTTTTCCCTGGCCTAATCTCTTCCTCTGGCCTAAGTTTTTTCCGACCTAACCTTTTCCCAGGCCTAACATTTTCCCCTAGCCTAACTTTTTCCCCTTGACAAACCTGGAATGAGAAGGGTTCAGGGCCAGGCCAGGAATGAAAAGACTGGGGGGAACGAAACTGGAACGAGAAAGGTTTGGAGCAAGGCCTTGATGGCAAAGGCTGTGGGACCAAGCCTGGAACGAGAAAGGTTTAGGGCCAGACCTGGAAGGCAAAGACCGGGGGGCCAGGCCTGGAACAAGATTAGTTTGAGGTCAGGCCTGGAAGGCAAAGGACAGGGAGCCAAAAGTAAAAAGAGAAGGGATCAGGGACATGGCTGGAAGACAAAGGCTGGGGGCCAAAACTGGAAAGAGCCTACTCTTTCCTGTTCCTGTTCAGGAACAGGGCTGGAAGGAAGGCCCCGGGGGGGGGGGGGAGGGCAAAACTCGAAAGAGAAGGATGCAGGGCCAGTCCTGGAAGGCAAAGGCTGGGGTGCCAAACCTGGAAAGAGAAGGGTTCGGGTCCAGGCCTGGAAGGCAAAGGCTGGGGAGCCAAAACTGGAATGAGAAGGGTTCAGGTGCAGACCTAGAAGGCATAGGCTGGGGAGCCAAAACTGGAAAGAGAAAGGTTCGGGCCAGGCCTGGAAAGCAAAGTCTGGGAGGCCAAAAGTGGAACTAAAAGGGTACATGACCAGGCCTAGAAGGCAAAAGATGGGGGACCAACACTGGAATGATAAGGACTCAGGGCCAGCCCTGGAAGACAAAGGCTGGGGTGCCAGGCCTGGAAGGTAAAGGCTGGGGTGCCAAAACTGGATCAAGAAGGGTTCAGGGCCAGGCCTATACAGCAAAGGTTGTGGGGGGCAAAACTGGAAAAGGAAGGGTTTGGGTCCAGGCCTGGAAGACAAAGGCTCGGGGGCTAGGCCTGGAAGGTAAAGGCCGTGGGGCCCAAACTGTAACACAAAACATTCGGGGCCAGGCCTGGAAGGCTAAGCCTCGGGGGCTAAAACTGGAATGAGTAGCGTTTGGGCCAGGCCTGGAAGGCAAAGACTTGGGGGGCCAGGCCTGAAAAGCAAAGACTGGGGGGCCAAAACGGGAACAAGATGGGTTTGGGACCAGGCCAGGAAGGCAAAGCCTAGGGGGCCAAAGCTGGAAGGAGAAGGGTTCGCGGTCAGAACTGGAAGGTAAAGGCTGGTTGGCCAGACCTAAAAGGCAAAGGTTGGGGGTCAAAAACTGGACAAGAAGGGTTTGGAGTCAGGCTTTGAATGCAAAGCCTGGGGACAAAAATAGATCAAGAAGGATTTGGGGCCAGACCTGGAAGGCAAAGTCTGGGGGGGCAAAACAAATTAGAAGGGTTCGAGGCCAGGCCGGCATGGCAAATGCTGGGGTCTAATACTGGAATGAGAAGGGTTCGGGACAAGGCCAGGAATGAAAAGCGTGGCGGAACAAAACTGGAAGGAGAAAGATTCAGAGCCAGGCCTTGATGGCAAAGGCTGAGGGCAGGAAAAATGGAAACTGAAGCGTTCCTTGCCAGGCCTGGAAGGCAAAGGCTGGGTGGCCAAAACTGGAATTAGAAGGGTTCCTTGCCAGGCCTGGAAGGCAAAGCCTGGGGTGGGGAGGGCAAAACTGAAAAGACAAGGGTTCGGGGCCAGCGCTGGAAGGCAAAGGCTGGGAGGGCAAAACTGGAAAAAGAAGCCTTTGGGATCAGGCCAGAAGTCAAAGGCTGAGGGGCCAAATCTGTAATAAGAAGAGTTTGGGGTCAAGCCTGCAAGGCAAAGGCTTTGGGGCCACAAGTGGAAGGAGAAGAGTTTGGGGCCAGACATGGAAGGCAAAGGCTGAGGGGCCAAAACTGGAATGAGAAGGGTTCAGGGCCAGGCCTCGACAGCAAAGGCTGGGTTGTCAAAACTGGAATGAGAAGTGTTCGGGTCCAGGCCTGGAAGGCAAAGGCTGGGATGACGAAACTGGAAAGAGAAGGGTTCGGATCCAGGCCTGGAAGGCAAATGCTGGGGGGCCAAACCTGGAACGAGAAGGTTTTGGGTCTAGGCCTGGAAGGCAAAGGCTGGGGGGGTGGAGGGGGCAAATCTGAAATGAGAAGGGTTCGGGGCCAGATCTAGAAGGAAAAGGATAGAGGGCCAAAACTGGAAGGAAAAGGGTTTGGGGCCAGGTCTGGGAGGCAAAGGCTGGGGGGGCCAGGACATGAAAGCAAAGGCTAGGGAAATAAAATTGGAACTCATAGGGTTCGGGGCCAGGCCTGGATGGCAAAGGCTCGGGTGCCAAAATAGGAAAGAGAAGGGTTCAGGTCCAGGCTTGGAAGGCAAATGCTGTGGATCCAAAACAGGAACGAAAAGTGTTCAGGGCCGGGCCTGGAAGGCAAACGCTGGGAGGGGGGCAAAACTGGATCAAGAAGGGTGTGGGGCCAGGCCTGGAAAGCAAAGGCTAGTGGGCCAAAACGGGAATGAGAAGGGTTCGGGGCCGGGTCTGGATAGCAAAGGCTGGAGGGTCAAACAAGCAAGAGAAGGGTTCGGGTCCAGACCTGCATGGCAAAGGCTGGGGCGGGGGGGACGACGACAAATCAAAAATGAAAAGGGTTCGGGGCCAGATCTGGAAGGAAAAAGCTAGAGGGCCAAAACTGGAAGGAAAAGGGTTTGGGGCCACACCTGGAAGGAAAAGGATGGGGTGCCAGGACAGGAAGGCAAAGGCCTAGGGGCCAAAATTGGATAGAGATGGTTTCGGGGCCAGGCCTGGAAGGGAAATGCTGGGGCTTAACCTGGAAGTCAAAGACTGGGGGCCAGTCATGGAAGGCAAAAATGGGGGGCAAGGAGTGGAAGACATAGGATGGAGGGGCCAAAGTGAAGCGAAGAGGGTTTGGGGCCAGGCAGGAGAGACAAAGGCTGGGGGCAAGGCCTGGAAGGCAAAGGCTGGTGGGCCAGGCCTGGAAGGCAAAGGCTGGAGGGCCAATACTGGGATGAGAAGGGTTCGATCCAGGCCTGGACGGCAAAGGCTGCGGGACCAAGACTGTAAGGCAAAGTCTGGGGTCGGGGCGTGGCAAAAGTGGAACGAGATGTGTTCGGGGCCTGACCTGGAAGGCAAAGTCTGGGGAGCCAAAACTGGAAGGCAAATGCTTGGGGGGCCAAAACAGGAACAAGAAGTGTTCACGGTCAACCTGGAAGGCAAAGACTGGCGGGTGAAAACTGGAAAGAGAAGGGTTTGGGGCAAGACGTGAAGGCAAAGGTTGTTGGGGCAAACTGGAAGGGGAAGTGCTCGGGGGAAGGCCTGGAAATCAAAGACTGGGGAGCCAGGCATGGAAGGCAAAGGCTGTAGGGACAAAACTGGAACGAAAAGGGTTCAGGGCCAGGGCTGGAAGGTAAAGGCTGGAGGGCCAGGCCTGGAATTCAAAACAGGGTGGCCAGGCCTGAAAGGCAAAGGCTGGGGGTCCAGATCTGGAATGAGATGGGTTCAGGTGCAGGCCTGGAAGGCAAAGGGTTGGGGGCCAAAACTGGAATAAGAAAGGTTCAGTGCCCTGCCTGGAGGGCAAAGACTGGGGGGCCAAAAGGGGAAGGAGAAGCGTTCGGGGCCAGGCCTGGAAGACAAAGGCTGGTGGGTCAAAACTGGAAAGAGAAGGGTTCAGGGCAAGGTCTGGAAGGCAAAGTCTGGGTGGCCAGGCCTGGAACGAGAAAACATCTGGGTCAGGCCTGGTGGGCAAAGGTTGAGGGGCAAAACTGGAACAAGAAAGGTTCGGGGCCAGTCCTGGAAGGTAAAGGCTGTGTGGCCAGTCCTAGAAAGAGAAAGGTGCAAGGTCAGATCTTGAGGGCAAAGGCTAGAGGGTCAGGCATGAAATGAGAAGGGTTCGGGGACAGGCCTGAAAGGAAAAGTCTTGGGGAGCAAAACCGGAACAAGAAGGGTTCAGGGCCAGGCCCGGAAGGCAAAAGCTAGAGGAGCAAAACTGGAATGAGAATGGTTCAGGGCCAGGCCTGAAAGTCAAAGGATTGGGGGCCAAAACAGGAAAGAGAAGGGTTCGGGTCAGGCCTGGAAGTCAAAGCCTGGGGGCACTCCTGGAAGGCAAAGGATGGGGGCCCAATACTGTAACGAGAAATGTTCTGGGCCTGGCCTGGAAGGCAAAAGCTGGGGTGGTCAGGCCAGGAAGACAAAGCTGGGAGGGGCAAAACTGGAACGGGAAGGATTTGGGACCGGTCCTGTAAGGCAAAGCTTGGGGGGCAAAACTGTAATGAGTAGGGTTCAGGTCCAGGCCTGGAAGGCAAAAGCCGGGTGGACCAGGCCATGAAGGCAAAGGCTGGGGGGGCCAAAACTGGAACGAGAAGGGTTCGTGCCCAGACCTGGAAGGCAAATGCTGGGGGGCCAAAACTAGAAGGAGAAAGATTCAGGGCTAGGCTTGGAAGGCAAAGGCTGGGGGCCAGACCTAGAAGGCAAAGGCTTGTGGGGCAGGCCACAACTGGAACGAGAAGGGCTCGGGGCTAGGCCTGGAAGTCAAAGACTTGGTGGGGGGGCAGGTTTGGAAGGCAAAGGATGAGGGGCAAGGCCTGGAAGGCAAAGGCAGGAGGGACAAAACTGGAATGAAATGAGTTCCGTCCCAGGCCTGGAAGGCAAAGGCTGTGGGGCCAAAACTGGAATGGGAATGGTAGGGGGCCAGGCCTTTAATGAGAAGAGTTCAGGGCCAGGCCTGGAAGGCAAAGGCTGGGGGGGTGGAAACTGCAATGAGATGGGTTCAGGATCAGGCTAGTAATGAGCAGGGTTCTGCACCAGGATTGAAAGGCAAAGGCTTGGGGGACAAAAATGGAAATGGAAGCTTTTATGGCCAGGCCTGTAAGGCAAAGCCTTAGGGGGCAAAACTGGAATGAGAAGGGTTCAGGGCCAGGCCTAGAAGGCAAAGGCTGGGAAACCAAAACTGGAATGAGATGGTTCAGAGCCAGGCCTGGAAGGCAAAGGCAGGGAGGCCAAAACTGGAACGAGAATAATTTGGGTTCAGGAATGGAAGACAAAGGTTGGGGGGTTGGGCCTGGAAAGAAAAAGCTGGTGGGCCAGGCATGAAAGGCTAACCCTGGGGGGCCAAAACTGGAACGAGAAGAGATATGAGCCTGGGCTGGAGGGCCAAGGCTGGGAAGCCAAACCAGAAGGAGAAGGATTCGGGGCCAGGCCTGGAATGCAAATGCTGTGGGGATAAACTGGGACGAGAAGGGTTTGGGGCCAGGCTTGGAAGGCAGAGGCTGGGAGGGAAAAACTGGAAAGAGAAGGGTTCGGGTTCAGGGCTGGAAGCCAAAGGCTGGGGGGCCAGGCCTGGAGCGCATAGACTGGTGGCCAGGCTTGGAAGGCAAAGCCTGGGGAGGCAAAACAGGAACAAGACGAGTTCGGGGGAAGGCCTGAAAGGCAAAGACTGGGGGCGAGACCTGGAACAAGAAGGGTTTGGTACAAGGCCTGGAAGACAAATGGTTGGGGGCCAAAACAGGAACAGGATCTGGGACAGTGTTGGAGGGAAAAGGCTGGGGGGCCAGGCATGGAATGATAAGAGTTTGGGGCCAGGCCTGGATGGCAAAGGCTGGGAGGCCAAAATTGGAATGAGCAGGGTTGAGAGCCAGGCCTGGAAGACAAAGGCTGGGTGGGCAAAACTTGAACGAGAAGGGTTCAGGTTCAGGCATGGAAGACAAAGGTTGGGGGGCCGGGCCTGGAAGGAATGAGATGGCGGGCCAGACCTGGAAGATAAAGGCTGAGGGGGCAAAACTGGAACTAGAAGGGATTATAGGCCAGGGTTGGAATGCCAAGGCTGGGAGGCCAAACCTGGAAAGCGAAGGGTTCAGTACCAGACCTCGAAGGCAAATGCTGTGGGGGTAAACTAGAACGAGAAGAGTTTGTGGGTTTGTGGCCAGGCTTGGAATGCAAAGGCTGGGGGTGGGGATGGGGGTGGCTGGAAAGAGAATGGTTCAGGGCCAGGCCTAGAAGGCAAAGGCTGAGATGCCAGGCCTGGAAGGCAAAGGCTGGAGGGCAATACCTTTAAGGCAAATGCTGGGGGGCTAAAATTCGAACCAGAAAGGTTTGGGGTCAGGCCTTGAAGGCAAAGGCTGGAAGGCCAAAACTGGACTGAGAAGGGTTCTGGGCCAGGGCTGGAAGGCAAATGCTGGGAGGCCAAACCTGGAAAGAGAAGCGTTTGGGGCCAGACCTGGAAGACAAAGACTGGGGGGCCAAAACTTTAACAAGAAGGGTTCCGGGCAAGGCCTGGAAGGGAAAGGCTGGGAGCTCAAAACTGGAAGGAGAAGAGTTCAGGGCCAGGCCTGGAAGGCAAAGGCTCAGGGGCCAAAACATGAAAGAGACGGGTTCGGGGCCAAGCTTGGAAGGCAGAGGCTGTGGGGCCAAAACGGGAATGAGAAAAGTTCAGGGCCAGACCTGGAAGGCAAAGTCTGGTAGGCCAGACCTAGAAGGCGAAGGCTGGGGTGTCAAAACTGGAAGGAGAAAGGTTCGGGTCCAGGCCTGGAAGGCAAAGGCTCGGGGCCAGGCCTGGAAAGCAGAGACTGGGGAACCAAAACTGGAACGAGAAGGGTTCGGAGCCAGGACTTGAAGGCAAAGTTTGGAAGGCCAAAACTGGAACGAGAAGGGTTCGGGGCCAGGCCTGGCAGTCAATGGCTGAGGGGGCAAAACTGGAAAGAGAAGGGTTCGGAGCCAGGCCTGGAAGACAAAGATTGGAGGGCCAGGCCTGGAAGGCAAAGGATCGGGGGGCAATAATGGAATGAGAAGGCTTTGGACCAGGCCTGGAAGACAGAGGTGGTGGGGCCAGGCCTGGAAGACAAAGGCTGTGGGGGAAGGCCAGGAACGAGAATGATTCGGGGCCAGGGCTGGAAGTCAAAGGCTTGAGGGCCAGGCCTGTAAGGGAAAGGCTGGGGGGGGGGCAAACCTGAAAGGAGAAAGGTTTGAGACCAGGCCTGTAAGGCAAATGTCTGGGGGGCAAACTGGAAAGAGAAGGGTTCGGGTCCAGGCCTGGAAGGCAAATGGCTGAGAGGCCAAAACTTGAACGCGAAGGGTTCTGGGCTAGTGCTGGAAGGCAAAGGCTGGGGGGCCAGGCATGGAAAGATAAGAGTTCGGGACCTGGCCTGGAAGGCAAAGGCTGGGTTGCCAAAATTGGAACGAGAAGGGTTTGGAGCCAAACCTGGAAGGCAATGGCTGAAAAGCCAGAACCTGTAAGGAGAAGGGTACAGGGCTGGGCCTGGAAGGATAATGCCGGGGCGGTAAAACTGGTACGAGAAAGGTTCAGCACCTGCCTGGAAGGCAAAGGCTCGGGGGCCAAGCCTGGTAGGCAAAGGCTGGGTGGCCGGGCCTGGAACAAGAAGAGGTCGGGGGCCAGGCCTGAAAAGCAAAGGCTCAGGGGCCAAAACTGGAATGAGATATGTTCAGGACCAGGAGGCCTGGAAGGCAAAGGCTTGGGGGCCAAAACTGGAACCAGAAGTGTTCGGGACCAGGCTTGGAAGGCAAAGGCTGGGAGGCCAAGACTGGGGGGTCAAAACTGGAACAAGAAAGGTTCAGGTCCAGGTCTGGAAGGCAGAGCCTCGGGGGCCAAAACTGGAACGACAAGGGTTCAGAGCCAGGCCTGGAAGGCAAAGGCTGGGGGGTCATAACTGGAAGGAGAAGGGTTCGAGGCCAGGTCTGGAAGGCAAAGGCTGTGGGGCAAGGCCTGGAACGAGAAGGGTAGGGGGTCAGGCCTGGAAGCCAAATGCTGAGTATGCAAAACTGGAAAGAGATGGGATCGGGGCCAGGCCTGGAAGGCAAAGTTTGGGGGGACAGGCTTGGAAGACAAAGGCTGGGGGGCAAGGCCTGGAACGAGTATCTTTCGGGGCCAGGCCTGTGTCACCCGTCGCCGGGGACAGGTTCTTTCGGAATTGGTGCGGTGAGAGAGAGGCTGGAAATGGAAAACCTGAGTTTTGTATAGAATTTATTCCGCGGGGCAAATTGAATTAATTATTTAGACGTGACAAATCAGCCTTCCCTTTTGAGAGAAATATGGTGTTAAAGCTTCCCCTTTGGGAGGAATATGGTGTTAGAGCTTCCCTAACGGGAGGAATACACTGCTATGCTAAGTGGCCGAGCCCACTTATGATTTACTCACAACGTGGTGAGGCGATTGGCTCCCACCAGGTGCTCGCCCACCCAGGAGGAATCCACCTTCGCGTTAAATACACTTATGCATTAAACACTAATGAGTTACATACACTTATGAGTTACATATACTTATGAGTTACACTGACTTATGTGTTAAACCCAGTTATGCGTTACATTCATGTATGCGCTACTTGCACATGGTGAGGCCGCTAGCTCCCACCCTGTTCATGTCCCCCAGGGGAGGCACCCACTTAGACATCAAATCCATTTAAATGTTACATACCCATGGTGAAGCATCTGGCTTCCAACCCCACGAGCGCTCAGCAGGACGGGACACTCACTCATCCCACGGCTCCTCACTCGGTGCAGGCAGAGCGGCCTTCTCACGCTCTGGACAGAGGCGACCTGCAGCCGGCTGCTGCAAGTCCAGTTCCTCTGCACAGAAGGTTAAAGGCGGAAGGTATTTATCACCTGTGCCCTTAGGCCATTCCAGCTTCCAGTTTATCCAATCTCTGCCCTCCCCCCTCCTCCATTCTTAATTTGATTGGCATGGGGGCAAGGGGCGTCTTCTGTATTCCCAGCTTGGGCTGTCAATTTGGCAGTTTCGGTTGTGGGGGCAGTGTCCCACCCTCACTTCCGAGTTCCGCCTGCTGGCTCAGGAGGTCACGAGATAGCATTTGACCTTGAGATGGTCGGTACCCCAGGGTCACCTTGGGACAGTCTGGAAGGCAAAGGCAGTGTGGCCAGGCCTGGAAGGCAAAGGCTGGGTTGCCAAAATTGGAACAAGAAGTGTTTGGAGCCAAGCCTGGAAGGCAATAGCTGAAAAGCCAAAACCTGTAAGGAGAAGGGTATGGGGCTGAGCCTGGAAGGATAATGCTGGGGCAGCAAAACTGGTATGAGAAAGATTCAGGGCCTGACTGGAAGGCAAAGGCTTGGGGGCCAGGCCTGGAAAGCAAAGGCTGGGTGTCCAGGCCTGGAACGAGAAAGGTTCAGGCCAGGCCTGAAAGGCAAAGGCTCAGGGGCCAAAACTGGAATGAGAAATGTTTGCAGTCAGGCCTGAAAGGCAAAGGCTTGGGGGTCAAAACTGGAACAAGAAGGGTTCATAGCCAGCTCTGGAAGCCAAAGACTGGGGGGCCAGGCCTGGAAGAAGAAGGGTTATGGACCTCGCCTGGAATGCAAAGACTGGGGGGCCAGGCCTGGCAGGCAAAGGCTGTTGGCCAGGCCTGAAAGGCAAAGGCTGGGGGGCCAAAACAGGAACGAGAAGAGGTCGGGGCCAGGTCTGGAAGGCAAAGGTTTGGGGCCAAGGCCTGGAACGAGAATGGTTGTGGACCTGGCCTGTAAGGCAATGGTTGGGGGGCCAAAATGGAATGAGAAGGGTTCAGGGACAGGCCTGGAATGCAAAGTCTTGGGGGCCAAAACTGGAATGAGAAGGGTTCGGGGCCAGGCCTGTAATGCAAATACCTGGGGTCCAAAACTGGAATGAGAAGGGTTTGGGGCCAGGCCTGTAATGCAAATGCCTGGGGTCCAAAACTGGAATGAGAAGGGTTTGGGGCCATGCCTGAAAGCCAAAGGCTGGAGGTCCAGGCGTGGAATGAGAAGGGTTTGGGGCCAGGCCTGGAAGGCAAGGTCAGGGAGGCCAAAACTGGAACGAGAAGAATTCGGTTCAGGAATGGAAGACAAAGGTTGGGGGGCCGGACTTGGAAAGAAAAAGTTGGCGGGACAGGCCTGGAAGGCTAACCCTGGGGGGCCAAAACTGGAATTTGAAGAGATATGTGCCAGGGCTGGAAGGCAAAGGCTGAGAGACCAAACCAGAAAGGGAAACATTCAGGGCCAGGCCTGAAATGCAAATGCTATGGGGCTACACTGGAACGAGAAAGGTTTGGGGCCAGACTTGGAAGGCAAAGGCTGGGGGGGGAGTAGGGGGAAACTGGAAAGAGAATGGTTTGGAGCCAGACCTGGATGTCAAAGGCTGGGAGGCCAGAACTGGAAAGAGAAGGATTCGATCGAGGCCTGGACGGCAAAGGCTGCGGGGCCAAGACTGGAAGGCAAAGCCTGGGGGAGGTGGGGGGGTGCCAAAACTGCAACGAGAAGCATTCAGAGCCAGGCCTCAAAGGCAAAGGCTGGGGGCCAAAAGTGGAAAAAGAAGAGCTGGGAGCCAGGCCAGGAAGACAAGCCTGGGGAGCCTAAACTGCAAGATGTGTTGGGTTACAGGCCTGGAAGACAAAGGCTGGGGAGTCAAAACTGTAACGAGAAGGGTTTGGGGCCAGGCCTGGAAGGCAAAGGCTGGGGGGCCATAACTGGAACTAGAAGGGTTCGGGGCCAGGCCCGGAATGCAAATTATGGGGGACCAAAACTGGAACGAGAAGGGTTTGGGGCCAGGCCTGGAAGACAAAGGCTGGGGGGACAGGCATGGAGGAAAAGCCTGGAGGGCCAAGACTGGAACGAGAAGGGTTTGGGCCCAGGCCTTGAAGGCAAAGACTGTGGGACCAAAACTGGAATGAAAAGGGTTCGGGGCAAGGCTTGGAAGGCAAAGACGAGGGACCAGACCTGTAAGGCAAAAGCTGGTGGGCCTAAACTGGAACGTGATGCATTCAGGACCAGGACTGGGATGCAAATGTTAGGGGGCCAAAACTGGAAAGAGAAGAGTTCGGGGCCAAGCCAGGAAGGCAAATGCTGGGGAGCTAAAACTGGAAGAAGAAGAATTCGGTGACAGGCCTGGAAGGCAAAGGCTGGGGACCAAGACTGGAACAAGAAGCACTCGGGGCCAGACCAGGAAGACAAAGTCTGGGTGGCCAAAACTGGAATGAGAGGGGTTCCGGGCAGGACCTATGAGGCAAAGGATGGGGGACCAGACCTGTAACTCAAAGGCTGATGGGCCTAAACTGGAATGAGTAGCATTCGAGACCAGGGCTGGAAGTCAAAGGCTGGGGGACTAAAACTGGAACAAGAAAGGGTTTGGCGCCCATCCTAGAAAGCAAGGGCTGGGGGACCAGGCCAGGAAGTCAAAATCTGGGGGGACAAAACTGGAACGAGACGGGTTTCGTGTCAGGCCAGGAATGCAAAGCCTGTGGGGCCAAAACTGGAAGGAGAAGGGTTCAGGACCAGGCCTGGAAAACAAGGGCTGGGGGGACAAGCCTGGAAGGCAAAGGCTTTGGGGGTTCAAACTGGACCAAGAAGCATTAGGGTCCAGGAAGTCAAAGGCTGGGGGGCCAATATTTGAACAAGAAAGGTTCGAAGCCAGGCCTGGAAAGCAAGGGGTGGGGGGCCAGGCCTGGAAGGCAAATGCTGTGGGGCCAAAAGTGAAAAGAGAAGGGTGCAGTACCAGTCCTGGAAGGCAAAGCTTGGGGGGCCAAAACTGGAACAAGAAGGGTTCAGGATCAGGCCTGGCAGGCAAAGCCTGGGCAGAGTAAACTGGAACGAGAAGGGTTCAGGGCCAGTCCTGGAAGGCAAAGGCTGTGGGGCCCAAACTGGAATGAAAAGGGTTCAGGGCGAAACCTGCAAGGCAAAGACTGCGGGACAAAAACTGAAACAAAAACATTTCGGGGACAAGCCTTCAAGGCAAAGGCTGCGGGGCCCAAACTGAACGAAAAGGGTTTGGGGCCAAACCTGCAAGGCAAACCCCAGGGGGCCCAATCTTGGAACCAAAAGGATTCGGGGCCAAACCTCCAAGGTGACGCCTGCAGGACCCAAACTGGAAACAAAATTGTTTGGGGCCAATCCTGCAAGGCATACTCTGCGAGGTCCAAACTGGAACCAAAGGGTTCTGGGCCAAAGCTACAAGGCAAAGTTTGCGAGGCCCAAACTGTAACTTTCATTCATTCATTCAATAGTATTTATTGAGCGCTTACTATGTGCAGAGCACTATACTAAGCGCTTGGAATGTACAAATCGGCAACAGATAGAGACAGTCCCTGCCCTTTGATGGGCTTACAGTCTAATCGGGGGAGACAGGCAGACAAGAAAAAAACAATGGCAAATAAATAGAATCAGTACATCTCATTAAACAAAATAAACAAAATGAATAGGGTGATGAAGATATATACAGTTGAGGGGACGAGTACAGTGCTGAGGGGGTGGGATGGGAGAGGGGGAGGAGGAGAGAGAAAAGGGGAAGAAGAGGGTTTAGCTGCGGAGAGGTGAAGGGGGGTAGAGGGAGCAGAGGGAAAAAGGGGGGAGTTCAGTCTGGGAAGGCCTCTTGGAGGAGGTGAGCTTTAAGTAGGGATTTGAAGAGGGGAAGAGAATTAGATTGACGGAGGTGAGGAGGGAGAGCATTCGTGGGAGGACGTGGCCCAGGGGTCGATGGCGGGATAGGCGAGACTGAGGGACGGTAAGGAGGTGGGCGGCAGAGGAGCAGAGCATGCGGGGTGGGCAGTAGAAAGAGAGAAGGGAGGAGAGGTATGAAGGGGCAAGGTGATGGAGAGCCTTGAAGAGAAGGGTTCGGGGCCCAACCTGCAAGGCAAAGGCTGTGGGGTCCACACTGGAATGAAAAGCGTTCGGGGCCAAACCTGCAAGGCAATGGCAGCGGCGCCCAAACTGAAATGAAAAAGGTTTGGGGCCAAACCTGCTAGGCAAATTCTGGGGCGTGGGGCAAATTGGCATAAAAAGAGTTGGGGACCAAACCCACAAGGCAAAGGCTGTGGGGCCCCAAACTGAATGAAAAGGGTTCAGAGCCAATCCTGCAAGGAAATGTCTAGGGGGCTCAAGCTGGAATGAGAAGGGTTTGGGGCCCAACCTACAAGGCAAAGTCTGGGGGACAAAACTGGAACTAAAGGGTTTGGGGCCAAACCTGCAAGGTAAAGGCTGCAGAACCTTAAGTGGAACCAAAAGAGTTGTGTCCAAAGCTGCAGTGCAAAGGCTGGTGGTGGTGGGGGGCAAACCTTCAAGGCAGAGGTTGCGGGGCCCAAAGTGGAACCAAAAGGGATCGGGGCCAAACTTGCAAGGCAAAGACTGTGGGGCCAAAACTGGAACAAAAATGATTCAGTGCCAAACCTGCAAGGTAAAGCAGTGGCGGGGGGGGGGAGAGGGGGCAAACTGTATCAAAAAGTGTTCGGGGCCAAACCTGCAAGACAAAGGCTGGGGGGCACAACTGGAAGGTCAAAACTGGGGGATCCAAACTGGAACAAAAAGGGTTTGGTGCCCAGCCTGCATGGTAAAGCCCTGGTGGGCAAATCTGGAAGACAAAGGCGGGAGGCCCCAAATTGGAACCAAAAGGGTTCGGGGCCAAACATGCAAGACAAAGGCTGGGGGGACAAAACTTGAAGGCAAAACTGGGTGACAAAAACTGGAACAAAAAGGGCTCGGGGCCAGGCCTGCAAGACAAAGGCTGTGTGGGCAAATCTGGAAGGCAAAGGCGGAGGTCCCAAACTGGAAAGAAAAGAGTTCGGGGCCAAACCTGCCAGGGGAAAGCTGTGGGACCCAAACTGAAATGAAAACGGTTCGGGGCCAAACCTGCAAAGCAAAGGCTGGGGGACCCAAACGGGAAGGAAAAGTTTTCGGGGCCAAACCTGCAAGGCAAGGGCTGAGGGACTCAAACTGAAACAAAGGTTTCGAGGCCAAACCTGCAGTGCAAATTCTGGGGGGGCCATACTGGAACGAGAAGGGTTTGGACCAAACCTGCAAGGCACAGGCTGCAAGGCCCAAACTGGAACGAAAGGAGTTGGGGGCCAAACCTGCCAGGCAAACATTTTGGGGACCAAACTGGATCCAAAAGCGTATGGGGCCAAACCTACAAGGCAAAGGTAGTGACACCCAAACTGGAATGAAAGGGTTCAGGGCCAAACCTGCAAGGTAAACTCCAGGGGTAGGGGGGCTAAATTGGAACAAAAAGTGTTGGGGGCCGAACCTGCAAGGCAAAGGCTGTGGGGCCCAAACCGGAACGAAAAGGGTTCGGAGCCAATCCTGCAAGGCAAACTCTAGGGGGCCCAAACTGGAACAGGAGGGTTCGGGGCCCAACCGACAAGGCAAATTCTGGGGGACAAAACTGGAATGAAAAAGGGTTCAGTGCCAAACCTGCAAGGTAAAGGCTGCAGGGCCCAAAGTGGAACCAAAAGGGTTCAGGGCCAAAGCTACAGTGCAAAGGTTGAGGCGGGGGGCGGGGCGGGGCAAACTTGCAAGGCATAGGTTGCGGGGCCCAACTGGAATGAAAAGGGTTCGGGGCCAAACCTGCATTGCATACTCTGGAGGGGCCAAACTGGAACAAAAAGTGTTGGAAACCAAACCTGGAAGACAAAGGCTGTGAGACCCAAGTTGGAACGAAAAGGTTTCGGGGCCCAACCTGCAAGGCAAAGGCTCAGAGACACAAACTGGAACGAAAAGGGTTCGGGGCCAAACCTGCAACAAAAGCGCTGCGGAGGCAAAACTGGAAGACAAAAACTGGAGGACCCAAAATGGAACAAAAAGGGTTCAGGGCCACGCCTACAAGACAAAGGCTTGGGGGGCAAACCTTCAAGGGAAATGCAAGGGGCCCAAACTGGAACGAAAATGGTTCGGGGCCATACCTTCAAGGCAAAGATTGTGGGGTCCAAACTGGAAGGAAAAGGGTTTGGGGCCAAACCGGCAATGCAAAAGCAGGAGGGGCCCAAACTGGAACAAAAACGGTTCGGGGCCGAAACTTCAAAACAAAGGTTGGGGGCGGGGGGACAAAGCTGCAAGGGAAAAGCGGGGGTGCCCAAACTAGAACGAAAAGTGTTCAGGGTCAAACCTGCAAGGCAAAAGTAGGGGGGCCAAAACTGGAACGAAAAAGGTACTGGGCCAAACCTGCAAGGCAAGGGCTAGAGGCGGGAGAGAACCTGCAAGGCAAAGGTTGCAGAGCCCAAACTGGACCAGAAAGTGTTTGGCACCCAACCTGCAAGCCAAAAGCCAGGGGGCCTAAAATGGAAAGAAAATGGTTCGGGGACAAACCTGAAAGGCAAAGACTGCCAGGCCCAAACTGGAACAAAAAGGGTTCAGGGTCAAGCCTGCAAGGCAAAGGCTTGGGTTGGGGTGGGGGGGACTAGCAAGGCAAAGGCTGCGGGGCCCAAACTGGAACGAAAATGTTTTAGGGCCAAATCTACTAGGCAAAGTCTAGGGGGGCAAACCTGCAAGGCAAAGGCTGAAGAGTCCAAACTGGAATGAAAATGGTTTGGGGCCAAAGCTGCATGGCAAAAGTGGGGAGTCCAAACTGGATCGGAAAGGGCTCAGGGCCAAAGCTGCAAGGCAAAGACTGCGGGGCCCAAACTGGAACAAAAAGAGTTTGGGGCCAAACCTGCAAAGCAAAGGCTAGGGGCCAAACCTGCAAGGCAAAGGCTGCAGAGCCCGAATGAAAAGAAAAGAGTTCAGGCCAAACCTGCAATGCAAAAACTGAGGGGCCCAAAATGGAGAGAAAAGGATTCAGGGACAAGCCTGCAAGGCAAAGGCAGTGGGGCCAAACTGGAACGAATAGGGTTTGGAGCCAAACCTGCAAGACAAAGGCTGCAGAGCCCGAATGGAAAGAAAAGGGTTCGGACCAAACCTGCAATGCAAAAGCTGAGGGGCCCAAAATGGAGAGAAAAGGATTTGGGGACAAACCTGCAAGGCAAAGGCTGTGGGGCCAAACTGGAACGAATAGGGTTTGGGGCCAAACCTGCAAGACAAAGGCTGGGAGGCCCAAACTGGAATGAAAAGTGTTCAGGGCCATAACTGCAAGGCAAAAGCTGGGGGTAACAAACTAGAACAAAAAGAGTTCGGGGCCCAACCTGCAAGGCATAAGTAGGGGGCCTCAAACTGGTATGAAAACGGTTCAGGACCATATCTGCAAAGCAAAGGCTGAGGGGGCAAAACTGGAATGAAAAGTGATCGGTGTCAAACCTGCAAGACAAAGCCTGGGGAGGGGGCAAAACTGGAATGAAAAGGGTTCAGGGCCAAGCCTACAAGGAAAGGGCTGGAGGGGCAAATCTGAAAGGCAAAGGCTGGGGGGCCCAAACTGGAATGAAAAGGGTTTGGGACTAAACCTGCAAGGCAAAAGTGCCGGCTGTGGGGGGCAAGGCGGGGCGGGAGGAAACAGTAATGAAAAGGGTTCAGGGCCAAACCTGCAAAGAAAAAGCAGGGGACTGGAACAGGAAGGTAAAAACTGGGGGACCCAAACTGGACCAAAAAACTTTGGGGCCAGGCCTGCAAGGCAAAGGCTGAGTGGGCAAATTTGGAAGGCAAAGGCTCTGGATTTCAAACTGGAATGAAAAGAGTTCGGAGTCAAACCTGCATTGCAAAGGCTGGGGCCCCAAACTGGAATGAAAAGGGTTCTGAGCTCAACCTTCAAGACAAAGGCTCAGGGCGCAAACCTGCAGGTCAGAAGCTGCGGAACCGAAACTGGAACAAAAAGGATTTGGGGCCAAATCTGTGGGGTCCAAACTGGAACAAAAAGGGTTTGGGACAAAACCTGCAAGGCAAAGGCTGGGGGGTCCAACCTGCAAGACAAATGCTGCAGGCTCAAACTGGAATAGAAAGGGTTCGTGGCCAAACCTGCAACACAAAGGCTGCGGGGCCCAAACCTGAATGAAAAGGATTCAGGGCCAAACCTGCAAGGCAAAGGCTGTGGGACCAAACTGGAACAAATAGGGTTTGGGGCCAAACTGGAACGAATAGGGTTGGGGGCCAAACCTGCAAGACAAACGCTGGGAGAGCCAAACTGGAATGAAAAGTGTTCGGGGCCAAACCTGCAAGGCAAAAGCAGGGGCCCCCAAACTGGTATGAAAAGGGTTCGGGGCCATACCTGCAAGGCAAAGGCTGAGGGGGCAAAACTGGAACGAAAAGTGTTCGGTGCCAAACCTGCAAGACAAAGCCTGGGGGGTGCAAAACTGGAATGAAAAGGGATCAGGGCCAAGCCTGCAAGAAAAGGGCTGGAGGGGCAAATCTGGAAGGCAAAGGCTGGGGGTCCCAAAATGGAACGAAAAGGGTTTAGGACCAAACCTGCAAGGCAAGAGCAGGGGTGCTCAAACTGGACTGAAAAGGGTTCAGGTCAAACCTGTAAAGAAAAAGCTGAGGGGCTGAAACAGGAAGGCAAAAACTGGGGGACCCAAACTGGACCAAATAGCGTTCAGGGTCAGGCCTGCAAGGCAAAGGCTGAGTGGGCAAATCTGGAAGGCAAAGGCTCCGGAGCTCAAACTGGAACGAAAAGAGTTTGGGGCCAAACCTGCATTGCAAAGGCTGGGGGGCCCAAATGGAAAGAAAAGGGTTCTGAGCCCAACCTTCAAGACAAAGCCTCGGGGGCTAAACCTGCAAGGCAAAGTCTGGGGGGCCCAAACTGGAACGAAAAGGCTTGGGGGCCAAACCTGCAAGGCAAAGGCTGCAGGGGCCCAAAGTGGAACGAATAGGGTTTGGGGCCAAACCTGCAAGGCAAAAGCAGGGGGCCTCAAACTGGTACGAAAAGGGTTCGGGGCCATACCTTCAAGGAAAAGGCTGAGTGGGCAAATCTGGAAGGCAAAGGCTGGGAGTCCCAAAATGGAATGAAAAGCGTTCGGGGACAGACCCGGAAGGCAAAAGCATGGGGCCCCTAACTGGAATGAAAAGGGATCGGGGCCAAACCTTCAAGACAAAGCATGCGGGAGTAAAACTGGAAGGCAAAAACTGGGGGACCCAAACTGAAACAAAAAAGGGTTCGGGGCCAGGCCTGCAAGGTAAAGGCTGGGGGTGGTAGATTGGAAGGCAAAGGCGGGGGTTGCCCAAACTGGAAGGAGAAAGTTTCTGGGCCTGGCCTGCAATGCAAAGGCTAGTGGGACCAAAATGGAACAAGAAGGGTTCGGGGCCAGGCCTGGATAGCGAAAGCGGGGGCTCCCAGAATGGAAGGAAAGGGGTTCAGAATCAGGCCTGGAAGTCAAAAGTGGGGGCCCCCAAACTGGAATGAAAAGGGTTCGGGGCCAAACCTGCAAGGCAAGACTGGGGGGGCCAAAACTGGAACGAAATGAGTTGGGGGCCAAACCTGCCAGGCATAAGCTAGAAGACCTAAAGTGGAACCCGAAGAATCCAGTGCCAAAGCTGCAAGGCAAAGCCGGGGGCGGGGGGCAAACCTGCAAGGCAAAGTCTGCGGGGCCCAAAGTGGAGCCAAATGGATTTGGGGCCAAATCTGCAAGGCAAAGGTTGTGGGGCCCAAACTGAAGCCAAAAGGCTTTGGGGCCAAACCAGCAAGGCAAAGGCTCTGGGGCCCAAATCTGACCGAAAAGGTTTCAGGGCAAAATGTGCAAGGCAAAGGATGTGGGGACAAACATGTAAGGCAAAGGCTGTGGGGCCCAAACTAGAACCAAAAGGGTTCAGGGCCAAACCAGCAAAGCAAAGGCTAGGGAGGCAAACTGACAAGGCAAAGCCTGGGGGCCAAAACTGGTACGAAAAGGATGTGAGTCTAAAACTACAAGGCAAAGGCTGCGTGGCCCAAACTGGAACCAAAAGTGTTCGGGGCCAAATCTGCAAGGCAAACTCTAGGGGGCCCAAACTGGAATGAGAAGGGTTCAGGGCCCAATCTGAAAGTCAAAGTCTGGGGGGTACAAACTGGTACGAAAAGGTTTCGGGGACAAACATGCAAGGCAAGGACTGGGGGGGGTGGCGGTGGGGCAAACTTGCAAGGCAAACTCTAGGGGGCCCAAACTGGAACCAAAGGTTTTCAGGACCAAATTCACAAGGAAAAATCTAGGGAACCCAAACTGGAACCAAAAGTGTATGGGGCCAAATCTGCAAGGCAAAGGCTGAGGGATACAACTGGAAGCAAAAGGGTTCAGGGCCGAACCTGCAACGCAAAGGCTGAGGGCCCCAAAGTGGAATGAAAAGGGTTTGAGGCAAAACCTGCAAGGCAAAGGCTGCAGAGCCCAAACTGGAGCCAAAAGTGTTCGGGGAATTACCTGCAAAGCAAAGTCTGGGGGCAGGGGGGGCAAGCTGGTACCCAAAGAGTTCAGCTCCAGACCTTCAAGACAAAGGCTGCAGGACCCAAACTGAAATGAAACAGGCTCGGAGCCAAACATGCAAGGCAAAGGTTGTGGAACCCAAACTGGAACCATAAGGGTTCAAGGCCAAACCTGCAAGGCAACAACTGCGGGCCAAACCTGCAAGGCAAAGGCTGTGGGACACAAACTGGAAGCAAAAGTGTTCGGGGCCGAACCTGCAACGCAAAGACCGTGGGGCTCATAGTGGAAGGAAAAGGGTTCGGGGCCAAATCAGCAAGGCAAAGGCTGTGGGACCCAAACTGAAACAAAAGCATTCATGGCCAAACCTGCAATGCAAACTCTAGGGGTCCCAAACTGAATTCAAAAGGGTTCGGGCCATTACCTGCAAGGCAAACTCTGAAGGGGGCCAAGCTGGTACCAAAAGGGTTTGGGGCAAAACCTGCAAGGCAAAGGCTGTGGGGCCCAACCTGGAACCAAGAGCATTAGGGCTCAACATGCAAGACAACGTCTGTGGGACCCAAACTGGAATTAATAGGGTTCGGGGTCAAACCTGCAAGACAAAGACTGGGGGGACAAACCTGCAAGGCAAAGGCTGTGGGGCCCAAACTAAAACCAAAAGGATTCGGGGCCCAACTTGCAAGGCAAACTCTGTGGGGTCCAAACTGGAACCAAAAGGGTTCGGGACCAAACTGGCAAGGCAAAGGCTGCAGGGCCCAAAGTGGAACCAAAAGATTTCAGGGCCAAACCTGCAAAGCAAAAGATGGGGGGGCACCTGCAAGGCAAACTCGAGGGGGCCCAAACTGTAACCAAAAGAGGTCGGGGTTAAACCTGCAAGGCAAAGGCTGCAGGGCCCAAACTGGAACACAAAGGGTTTGGGGCCCAACCTTTAGGGCAAAGGCTGCCCGGCCCAAACAGGAAGGAAAAGGGTCTGGGGCCAAACCTCCAAGAAAAAGGCTGGGAGGGCAAAACAGGAAGGAAAAAGGTTTGGGGCCAAACCTGCAAAGCAAAGGCTGGAGGGCGGGGGCAATTCTGGAGGACAAAGGCTGGTTGTCCCAAAATGAAATGAGATGAATTCGGGACCAGTATTTGGCTAGGGAAAAAGGTAAGGCTAAAGGAAAAGGTTAGGCTAAGGGAAAAGGTTAGGCAAGGGAGAAGTTTAGGCTAGGTGAAGAGGTAAGCCTATGGCAAATGGTTAGGCTAGGGGAAAAGCTTAGGCTAGGGGAAAAGTTAGGCCAGGGGAAAAGTTTAGTCCAGGGGAAAAGGTGACACTAGGCTGGAGATTAGGCCGGAGAAAAGATTAGGCTTCGGGAAATGGTTAAGTTAGAGGAAAGGATTAAGCTAGGGGAAAGGGTTAGGCCAAGGGATAGGGTTAGGCTAGGGGAAAAGTTTAGGCCAGGGGGTATGGTTAGACAAGGGGAATAGATTAAGCCAGGGAATAGCTTTGGCCAGGGGAAAAGGGTAGGCAGGGGAAAAGTTTAGGTGGGGAAAATTTAGGAAAGGGAAAAGGGTAGGCAGGGGAAAAGTGTAGGCAAAGGGAAATGGTTAGGCTAGGGGAAAAGGTTAGGCCAGGGGAACAGTTAGGCTACAAGAAAAGGTTCAGCTAAGTATAAAGGTTAGTTTATGGGAAAAGGTTAGGCCAGGGGAAGGGTTTAGGCTATAGGAAGTGGTTGGGTTAGGGGAAAGGTTAGGCTGGGGAAAAGGCTAAACTAGGGGAAAAGGTTAGGCTAGGGAAAAAGGATAGACCATGGGAAAAGGTTAGGCTAGGGGGAAAGGTGAGGTTATGGGAAATAGGTTATGGGGAAAGGTTAGGTTAGGGGAAAAGTTTAGGATTTGGGAAAACGTTTGGCCAGGGGAAAAGATTATGCTAAAGGGGAAAGCTTAGGTCAGGAGAAAAGGTTAGGGCAGAGGAAGGTTAGGCAGGGTAAAAGGATAGGCTAGGGGAAAAGGATAGGCCAAGGGAAAGATTGGGCTAGGGGAGAGGTAAGGCTAAGGGAAAACATTAGCCTGGGGGAAAATGTTAGTTTACTGGAAACGTTTTAGGATGGGGAAAAGGTTTAGGTTAGGTGAAAAGGTTAAGCTAGGGGAAAAGGTTAGGCTAAGGAAATAGGTTAGGTTAGGGGCAAAGGTTAGGTTAGAGGAAAAGGTTAGGAATGGGAAAAAGTTTGGCCAGGGGAAAAGGTTAGGCTAAGGGAAAAGCTTAGGCTAAGGGAAAAGGTTAGGTCAGGGGAAAGTTTAGGCTGTGGAAAAGGATAGGCCATGGGAAAAGGTTAGTCTAGGGGAAAAGGATAGGTTTGGGGGAAAGTGTAGGTTAGGGGAAATGGTTAGGTTAGGGGGAAAAGTTAGGATTGGGGAAAATGTTTGGTCAGGAGAAAAGGTTAGGCTAAGGGAAAAGGTTAGGCTAATGGAAAAGGTTAGGTCAGGGGAAAGGTTAGGGCAAGAGAAAAGTTGGGAAAAGGATAGGTTATGGGAAAAGGTGAGGCTAGGCGGAAAGATTAGGACATTGGAAAAGGTTAGGTGAGGGGAAAAGGTTAGGTCAGGGGAAAGGTTAGGCCAGGGGAAACGGTTAGGCCAGGGGAAAACTTTAAGTCAGAGGCTGGTTGAAAAAGTTAGGCTAGGGGAAAGGTTAGACTTCGGGAAAAGGTCTGGTTCGGTATAAAGGTTAGTTTAGGGGAAGAGGTTAGGCTAGGGGAAATGTTTAGGCCAAGGGAAAAGGTTAGGCTAGGGGAAAAAGTTAGGCCAGGTGCAAAGCCTAGGCCAGGGGAATAGTTTAGGCCAGGGGAAAAGGTGAGGCTGGGTTAAAGGGTTAGGTCAGGGGAAAGGATAGGCCAAGGTAAAAGTTTAGGCCAAGGGAAAAGGTGAGGCCAGGGGTAAACTTTAGGCCAGGGGAAAAGGTTAGGCTAGGGGAAAGGTTTGGTTAGGGGAAAAGGTTAGGCCAGGGGAAAGTGTTAGCCTATGGGAAAAGGTTAAGACAGCAAAAAGATTAGGCAAGGGGAAAATGTTACGCGAGGGGAAGGATTAGGCCAGAGAAAAGATTAGGCTATGGAAAATGGTTAAATTGGAGAAAAGATTAGACTAGGGGAAAGGGTTAGGCCAAGGGAAAGGGTTAGGCCATGGGAAAAGGTTAGGCAAGAGGAATAGCTTCGGCCAGGGGTAAAGGTTAGACGGGGAAAAGGTTAGGCAGGGGATAAGTTCAGGCAGGGGAAAAGTTTAGGGAGGGGAAAAGGTTAGGCAAGGGGAAAGGGTTAGGCTGGGGAAAAGGTTAGGCCGGGGTAAAGGTCAGGCTCACGGAAAACATTAGGCTATGGGAAAAGTTTAGGCTAGGGGAAAAGGTTGGGCTAAGGGAAAAGAAAAGGTTAGGTTAGGGGAAAAGGCTAGACTATGTGAAATACTTAGGTTTGGGGAAAAGGTTAGGGAGGGGAAAATGGCTAGGATTGGGGAGAATATTTGGCTAGGGGAAAAGGCAAGGCTAAGAGAAAAGGTTAGGCTAAGGGAAAAGGTTAGGCAAGGGAGAAGTTTAAGGTAACGGTAAAGGTTAGGCTAGGTGAAGAGTGAGGCCTATGGCAAATTGTTAGACTAGGGGAAAAGATTAAGCTAAGGGAAAAGGTGAGGCTGGGTTAAAGGGTTAGGTCAGAGAAAAGGATAGGCCAAGATAAAAGTTTAGGCCAGAGGAAAAGGTGAGACCAGGGATAAAGGTTAGGCCAGGGGACAAGGTTAGGCTAGGGGAAAAGGTTAGGTTATGGGAAAGGTTAGGTAGGGGAAAAGGATAAGCCAGAGGAAAAGTTAATGATAGGGGAAAAGTTTAGGTTAGAGGAAAATCTTAGGAGAATGGGGAAAATATTAGTCCAGGGTAAAATGTTAGGCTAAGGGAAAATGTTAGGCCAGAGACAAATGTTAAATCAGGAGAAAGGTTTAGGTCAAGGGAAAACTTTAAGTCAGGGAAAAAGGATGGGGGCAAAGGTTAGGCTGGGGAAAGTTTAGGCGAGTGGAAAGGTTAGGCTACGGGAAATTGTCCTACTCGTCATAAAGGTTAGTTTAGGGGAAAAGGTTAGGCTAGGGGAAATGTTTAGGCTATGGGAAGTGGGTGGGTTAGGGGAAAGTTTAAGCTGGGGGAGAAGGCTAGACTATGGGAAAAGTCTAGGCTAGGGGAAATGGTTAGGCTAAGGGAATTGGGTAGGCCAGGGGAAAAGGTGAGGCTGAGTTAAAGCGTTAGATCAGGGAAAAGGATAGGCCAAGGTAAAAGGTTAGGCTAGGGGAAAGGTTAGGCTAGAGGCAAAGGATAAGCCAGAGGGAAAGTTAACGATAGGGGAAAAGTTTAGGTTAGAGGAAAATCTTAGGAATGGGGAAAATGTTTGGCCAGGGGAAAATGTTAGGCTAAGGGAAAAGGTTAGGCGAGGGGAAAAGGTTAGGTCAAGGGAAAAGGTTAGGTCAGAGGAAATGTTATGCAGGGGAAAAGGATAGGCCAAGGGAAAAGGTTAGTCTAGAGGAAAAAGATAGGTTAGGGGAAATGGTTAGGTATGGGGAAATGGTTAGGTTAGGGGAAAAGGTTAGAATTGGGGAAAATGTTTGGCCAAGCGAAAAGGTTAGGCTAAGGGACACGGTTAGGCTAAGGGAAAAGGTTAGTTCAGAGGAAAAGGTTAGTTCAGGGGAAAAGGTTAGTTCAGGGGAAAAGGTTAGGTCAGGGGAAAGATTAGGCCAGGGGAAAAGGTTAGGCTAGGGGAAAGGTTTGGCCAGGAGAAAGTTTTGGCTAGGGGAAAAGGTTAGGCTAGGGGAAAAGGTTAGGCTAGGGGAAAAGGTTAGGTTATGAGAAAGGTTAGGTAGGGGAAAAGGATAAGCCAGAGGAAAAGTTAATGATAGGGGAAAAGTTTAGGTTAGAGGAAAATCTTAGGAGAATGGGGAAAATATTAGTCCAGGGTAAAATGTTAGGCTAAGGGAAAATGTTAGGCCAGAGGCAAATGTTAAATCAGGAGAAAGGTTTAGGCCAAGGGAAAACTTGGCCTAAAAAGGTTAGGTCAGGGGTAAAGGTTAGGTCAGGGGAAAGGTTATGCCAGGGGAAAAGGTTAGGCCAAGGGAAAACTTTAAATCAGGAAAAAAGTTAGGCTGGTGGCAAAGGTTAGGCTAGGGGAAAGGTTAGGCGAGTGGAAAGGTTAGGCTACGGGAAATTGTCCGGCTCAGTGCAAAGTTTAGTGTAGGGGAAAAGGTTAGGCTAGGGGAAATGTTTAGGCTATGGGAAGTGGCTGGGTTTAGGGAAAGTTTAGGTTGGGGGATAAGGCTAGACAAGGGGAAAAGATTAGGCTGGGGAAAAGGTTAGGCTATGGGAAATGGTTAGCCATGGGAAAAGGTTAGGCCATGGGAAAAGAACCAGGGGAAAGGTTTAGACCAGGGGAAAAGGTGAGGCTGGGTTAAAAGGGTTTGGTCAGGGAAAAGATTAGGCCAAGGTAAAAGTTTAGGCTAGGGGAAAGTTTAGGCTAGAGGAAAAGGTTAGACCGCAGGAAAAGTTAAAGATAGGGGAAAAGGTTAGGCTAGGGGAAAGGTTTGGCTAGGGGAAAGCTTTGGCTAGGGGAAAAGGTTAAGCTAGGGGAAAATGTTAGGCTAGGGGAAAAGGTTAGGCTAGGGGAAATGGTTACCCATGGTAAAAGGTTAGGCCAGGGGAAAAGGTTAGGCCATGGGAAAAGGTTAAGCCAGGGGAAAAGTTTAGGCCAGGGGAAAAGATGAGGCTGGGTTAAAAGGGTTAGGCCAGGGGAAAAGGTTAGGCCAGGGGAAAGGTTTAAGCCAGGGGAAAAGGTTAAGATGGGGAAAAGATTAGGCAAGGGGGAAAGGTTAGGCCAAGGGAAAGGGTTAGGCTAGGGGAAAGGTTTAGGCCAGGGGAAAAGTTTAGGTTGAGGAATAGCTTAGGCCAGGGGAAAAGGTTAGGCAGGGGAAAAGGTAGGGCAGGGGAAAAGGTTAAGGCAAGGGGAATAGGTTAGGCCAGGGGAAATGCTTAGGGTAAAGGAAAACATTAGGCTAGGGGAAAAGGTTAAGCTAGGGGAAAAGGTTAGGCTAGGGGAAAAGGCTAGGGTTGGGGAGATTATTTGGCTTAGGAAAAGGTAAGGCTAAGGGAAAAGGTTAGGCTAAGGGAAAAGGATAGGCAAGGGAAAAGTTTAGGCTAACGGAAAAGGATAGACTAGGTGAAGAGGTAAGGCTTTGGCAAATTGTTAGCCTAGCGGAAAAGATTAGGCTAAGGGAAGAATTTAGGCCTGGGGAAAGGGAGGCCTGGGAAAAAACTTAGGCTAGGAGCAAAGGTTAGGTTAGGAGAAAAGGTTAGGATGGGGGAAAAGGTTAGGATAGGGGAAAAGGTTAGGCTTACGTATTAAAGTTAGTTTAGAGGAAAAGTTTTAGGCTATGGGAAGTGGTTAGGTTAGGCGAAAAGGCTAGGCTATGTGAAAAGGTTAGGTTAGGAGAAAAGGTTAGGTTAGAGGAAAAGTTTAGGAATGGGAAAACATTTGGTCAGGGAAAAAGGTTACGCTAAGGGAAAAGCTTAGGCTAAGGGAAAAGGTTAGGTTAGGGGAAAAGGTTAGGTCAGGGGAAAAGGATAGGTCAGGGGAAAGAGGATAGTTCAAGGGAAAAGGTTAGGCTAAGTGAAAAGGATAGGCCAGGGGAAAGATTGGGCTAGGGGAGAGGTTAGGCTACAGGAAATCATTAGGCTAGGGCAAAAGGTAGGGTTACTGGAAAAGTTTTAGGCTAGGGGAAAAGATTTGGCTAGGGGAAAAGGTTTGGTTAGGGGAAAATGTTAGGAATGGGGAAAATGTTTCGCCGGGGAAAAGGTTAGGCTAAGGGAAAAGCTTAGGTCAGGGGAAAAGGTTAGGTCAGGGGAAAAGCTTAGGTCAAGGGAAAAGGTTAGGCAGGGGAAAAGGATAGGTCAAGGGAAAAGGTTAATCTAGGGGAAAAGCTTAGGATAGGGGAAATGGTTAGGTTATGGGAAATGGTTAGGTAAGGGGAAATTGTTAGGTAAGGGGAAATGGCTAGGACTGGGGAAAATGTTTGGCCAGGGGAAAAGGTTAGGCTATGGGAAATGGTTAGGCTAAGGGAAAAGGTCAGATCAGGTGAAAAGGTTAGGTCAGGGGAAAAGGTTAGGTCAGGGGAAAGGTTATGCCAGGGGAAAAGTTTAGGACAAGGGAAAACTTTGTCAGGGAAAAGGTTAGGCTGGTGGAAAAGGTTAGGCTGGGGAAAAGTTAGGCAATGGGAAAGGTTAGGCTACGGGAAAAGGTCCGGCTCCACGTAAAGGTTACTTTAGGGGAAAAGGTTAGGCTAGGGGAAATGTTTAGACTATGGAAAGTGGGTGGCTTAGGGGAAAGTTTAGGCTGGGGGAAAAGACTAGGCTAGGGGAAAAGGTTAGGCTAAGGGAAATGTTTATGCTAAGTAATATAGTTCGGCCAGGAGAATAGGTTAGCCAATGTAAAATTTAGGTCAGGGAAAAGGTTAGGCTGGTGGAAAAAGTTAGGCTAGGGGAAAGGTTAGGCTACAGGAAAAGATTCGGCTAAGTGTAAAGGTTGGGTTAGGGAAAAGGTTAGGTTAGGGGAAAAGGTTAGGCTGGGGAAAAGTTCAGTCTATGGGAAGGGGTTGTGTTAGGGGAAAGGTTAGGGGAAAAAAGTTAGAGTAGACAAAAACGTTAGGCGAGGTGAAAAGGTTAGGTGAGGGGAAAAGGTTAAGAGATGGGCAAAGGTTAGGTTAGGGGGAAATCTTAGGGGGAAAACATCTCTAGCCCGAAGGTCATGTGTTCTGGTCCCAGCCCTGCCCTTTATGTAACCTTGGGCACTCCACTTCTCTGTCACTCAGTTACCTCTCTGTAAAATGGGTTTGTCCATAGAAACATAAATTCCAAACAGCTTTCCAGTGGGTCTCATCTCTGTCTTGTCCCCCACCCTACCTTCCCATCTTGTCTCAGTTCCCTCTTCCAAACCCCTACAGTGGTTGCCTATCAACCTCCGCACAAAACAAAAACTTCTCACTCTGGGTTTCAAGGCTCTCCATCACCTTGCCCCCTCCTACCTCACCTCCCTTCTCTCTTTGTACTGCCCACCCCGTACGGTCTGCTCTTCTGCCGCTCACCTCCTTACCGTCCGCTGTTCATGCCTATCCCACCGTCGACCTCTGGCCCACGTCCTACTGCTGTCCTGGAATGCCCTCCCTCCGCCCTCTGGTCCCTCCCCTTTTCCCCCATCACATCCCCTCAGCTAAGCCCCCTTTCCCTCTGCTCCTCCCCCTCTCCCTTCCCCTCCCCTCAGTACTGTGCTCAGTTGTATATATTTTTATTACCCTATCTTTTGTTAATGAGGTATACATCCCTTTGATTCTATTTATCGTGTTTATGTTGTTTTGTTTTTGTCCATCTGTCTCCCCCGATTAGACTGTAAACTCATCACTGGGCAGGGATTGTCTCTATCAGTTGCCGAATTGTATATCCCAAGCACTTAGTACAGTGCTCTGCACATAGTAAGCTCTCAATAAATACTACTGAATGAACTGGATCCAAGGAACAGTTAGGGCAACCTGTCCCTTCAAAGCAGACATACCACCATTCTCCCCCCACCCCCCTTCAGAGACTTCCTAAAATCACATCTTCTCCAAGAGGTCTTCCCCAGCTAAGACCTATTTCCTCTATTTAATGATAATGATAATAATAATAATAATAATAATGATGGTATTTGTTAAGTGATGATGATGATGGCTTTTCCTCAAGGGACTGGATGTCCAGCAGCCATCTAAGGGATAATTCACTTTTTAATACAATGGCTACTTTGTCCTCCCCATCCTCACGACTCATTTAGAGCCCACTCAACTCTTCTCAGAGAAGAATGGGGTGGACACACTGATGGGTAGCACTATATTGCCAGAAGCCACCAGCACTCACACCAGGGTTTCTTCCTTGGGAAAAGAGAATGGAAAGAGTGACCTACACATATACACTCACTTTATTTCCCCTTTCAGCTCAACCATGCACGTAGTCCAGCCCACTAAGCACTGAAATATTCCAGTAATTAGGCACATAACCTTATACTCAGATCCTTCCCTTACCTGTACTGTATCATCTGGGTCCACCCCATAGAACTAATGGTGGACCTCTAAGACTGAAAGAGGATTCTTGGAGCATGGAGAAGACAAGCACATAAGAAGGCATTAGGAAGGGAGACACCATAATGAGAGCAGAAAAGTGGGGAAAGGTATACTGATGTGGTGTGTCAGAACTGCAGGGAATGTGTCTGCTAAATATGTTGCATTTTACACTCCCAAGCACTTAGTACAGTACTCTACACATACTAAGCACTCAATAAATACCACTGATTGATTGCAAGTGCAAGAGCATAGTACCTCTGAGAACTTCCACAGCTACAGAAAGAGGCAGTTTGAGTGGCAAGGGAGCCATCTGAGATGGATCATGAAACCCTTCACCCTACTAATGATAATAAGAATAATTATTATGGCATTATTTTAAGCCCTGACTTTGTGCCAAACACTGCTCTAAGCGCTGGGATAGACATAGTGTATTCAGGTTGTCCCATGTGGGGCTTACAGTCTTAATCCCCATTTTACAGATGAGGTAACTGAGGCCCAGAAAGTTAAATGACTTGCCCAAGGTCACACAGCAGACAAGTGGCAGGGCCGAGATTAGAACCCACATCCTCTGACTCCTAAGCCTATGTTCTTTCCATTAAATGACACTACGCATCCTCCCACCCACAACAAGGGCATGAGGTCAGGATGGGTGAGGGATGATACCCCCCCTCACCCCACAGAACAGTCCTGCAAGGAGGTCACTGGGGAAATTACCTGACCTAGAAGCTCTCCCAGCAAGCAAGCCAGAAAGCACTTAGCCAGCTTCACTCTTAACCCTAGAGTGCCCCCACCCCCCTGCACCCGCCCAACTCCCTCCAGCTCTGGAGGGACGAAGGATGTGCATGGTGACCCTCTGGACAGGACTGTGGGTTCAGGGAGGATTAACCCATCTATAAAATTAAGGATCCTGGATCTTCTCAGCCCCACACTCAAGCCTGACAGAACCACTTCCTTCCACAGAGCCTTAGTTCCAGTTTGTAGAACCAGCCTCAGTGCTGAGAGTGATAGGACCCTCTACTCACCACCTCCTTCCTCTCCTGCAAATAACCTTTAATCATCCTCACATGCCCCCATCACCTTCCCTTAGAGATGGAAGCTCAGCTTCTATGCACTCTACCTAAAGAAAGAGCAGTCTTCACAGCCAGGTAGTATAAGAAGCTTTTGGTAGGCAAGGAGGCTGGTCCCTCTCTTCCCATCACCAGGACCCCTTAGACATCCACCTCCAGATGGCTCTGAGTTGAGTTTAGGAAGCTCCTGCAAGATCCAGAAAGCTCATCGTGTCTCATGTGGACCACATCCATCTCAACTCATCCCCACACAGCCTTCCACCTACAGAGTGGACATACCAGTGGTCTCCCAAAACTTTAAGAGTGCTATCTGAAATTGTTTCTTCTTCAGTAAGCCTTCCCTGACTAAAACTCAGATCCTCCCCATGCCCAACCCCACCACACACACACACACACACACTTTACCCTTTCAACTCACCCATGCACTTAGACACACCCACCAAGGACTGAACTATACCCCGCACAACAATTAGGTATATATCCTTACCTTACCTTTATTGTATTAATTGGGTCCTTCCCATTTAACTGATGCTGGACCTATAAGATTGAAAGGGAACTCTGGTAGTATGTGGGAGACAAGGATATCTCGAAGGTGTAAGTGAAGGAGAGCAGAAAAGTGGGGACAAGTCTGTTAGGTGGTGAGTCAGGGCTGCAGTGAACATGTCTGTTAATTTTGTTTTACTGTTGTACTGCACTCTCTTAACCATGTAGTACAGTGCTCTACACATAGTAAACACAGTAACACCAGTGATTAATTGCAGGAAGGAAGTGTCTCTTGGAATTTCCACAGCCACAGAGAAAGGTTGGAGAACAAAGAGGCAGTTTGAGTGGCCAAGAAGCCTTCTGAAATGGAGTGTTAGGCCCTTCACCCCATTACCCACTTCGCTCACAGGCACAAATAAGGTCAGGAAAGGGGAAAGATTATACCTCCACATAACAGCCTGACAAGGACACCTTTAAGGAAATTACCCAGCCCAGAAGAGCCCCTAGTAAGCAAGACAGTGAGCAGATTCAAAGTTACCCCAAACTCCACACCTCCTTCACCCCCAAAACATTCCTCTTATCCCCCTAAACTCCACAACCCCTCATACCAAAGCCAACACACTCAAATCCAAATAACCTCAGGCTCTGGAGGCTTATACAGGGTGGGTAGGGGCGAAGGTGGGGGAGCGGCCTGACATCAGTAATTCACCTGATTGGAAGCAGCTGGGTTAGAGACCAGGTGTCCCAGGAAGAAGCCCTAGCAGCTTCATTGGAAGAGGGGATGACTGTGGGAAAGATAGGGTAGGATGGGACAGGGGATAAGGGATAGGATTGGATTGAATCTCTAGCATGAAAGGATTTGTCCAGGGAAACACAAATTCCAAATAGCTCTCCAAGGGGTCTCATCTCTGTCCTGACCCCCTACTCCACCTTTCTTTCCTTTCTGAGTCCCTCCTCACGGCCCACACATCTGACATGCTGATACTGGACCCCGAAAGTAGTCAGAGCAGGCTAGCCTTGTTTAAAGCGAAAAACATTACTCTCCCCATCTTCAGAGCCCTCCTAAAATCACATCTCCTCCAAGAAGTCTTCCCCAATTAAACCCTCATTTCTGTTATTTGACACAGAATGGAGTGAAGAGGAAAAGAGCTGATTTTGGTTTTATTTTGGGCATGTGTGTTGTGTTTTAATGGTTTATAGACGTGTCTGTCTATATCTTTCTCAGAGCTGGAGGAGTCATAAAGATTGCAGGCAACCTAGATTTTTTGATGGGGTTGGGGGTCAAATACTGTTTCTATGTCTGAGCCAACAGGATAGACTCGTGCTCCCCTTCTCCCCAACACCCACCTCCTGCTCCCTCCAAAACACAGGACTCACGGCAGAGCTCTCCTCTGGGTAGGAGGCAGTATAGTTTGGGGTCTAATGGAAGCAAAATGTCACTTCTCCTTCTCCACCAGTCCTGACTGAAACCCACCTGGAGTTGTGGAACCTGACCTTAAGAGACACATGTGGATTAGTGAAGGGCCAGGTACCCTCACCTGCCCTTTGCCCTGCCCTCTGCTTCTGTGGCCAAACCCTTCAGTCTTCCGCAGATTCTGCTGTCTCATAGCTGGAGAAGGAGAGGTTGAAGATTGCAGACAACATAGTCTGTGGCAGACTCCATTTTTCTTCTCCTCCACCAAACATTAAACCTATCATCTGGAGAGATGAGGCTTGTAGGCAGACCACCTCACTAAGATGACTGCAACAATCTGCCCTTATTTATTCATTCATTTATTTATTTACTTACTTACTTACTTATTTAAATTAATGTCTGCCTCCCCCTCTAGGCTGTAAGCCTTGTTTATGGGCAGGGAATGTGTCTTTCCTATCTGGCTTACTCTCCCATCAGGCGCTTAGTACAGTTGCTCTGCACACAGGAGGCACTCTATCACATCCAATTGATTGACTGAGATGCTTAGATTCGCCTGCGCACATTGGAGTAGAATCAGTTTCTGATTCAACACCTGCCTCTATCCTCGCCACCACAAACGCTATGAACTGGATTTCAGGCAGGAATCTGCACAGTTCTGCTTCTCAGAGAGAAATAAGGGAGACACCAGCTGATCTCCTCCTGATATTAGAAAACCACAAACTCCACAGTAAGCCCCCAAAAGGTCCCTTCCCTGCTGAGAGTGAGGCTTGTGCAGTGACCCTGCAGTCAGGACTGTAGTCCAGAGAGGCTTTATCCCATCTGTGGTATAAGGGCCTTGGGTCTTCTCAAGGCAAAATCAGACAGAACTAGCTTCCTGCACAGAGCCAGACCCCTGTTCTCCCATAAGTGGCATCTGCTCATCACTCTTCTTCCCCCCATTACACACACACACACCCTCCCCCCTTCTCTTTGGGTAGCAATGCAGGTCCATTCAGTAAGAGGGAAATCTGGAGTTGAGTCTGCCGCACAGCATAAGAGAGATATATCCTCGAGGCCGAGGAGAAGCATTGAGTCAACTGCTCTGGAGAGATGTCGCCTAGTCCCTGGAACAGAATCACCTTCGGATCTAAGAACAGCTGCCTCCCTGGTGGCACTAATAGAAAATCTGGGCAACTGTGCCTATCGCCACCTGGGCAACAGGCATTGGCCTAGAAGGCTGCCCTTCTCAATAGACCCACGATGAAACTAGCTATTGTTCTCCGAGGCTTCGTCTCTCTATCACCTCCGGCTGGCACTGATCTTTTCATGGTATTTGTGAAGCTCTCACCAAGGAGAGAAGCCCATCAGTTTGGACGTAGTCCACCTCCCACATGGGACTCTCAAGTCTTAATCCCCATTTTAGAGATGAGGTAACTGAGACGCAGAGAAGTTAGTTGATTTGCCCAAGGTCACCTAGAAGACAGGTGGCGGGGTCTGGTTGAGGTGTTAAGTCCTTCTGATGTGCAAGCCCGAGCTGTAGCCACAGGCGGCGCTGTTTCTTTCCTAGATCTGGGTCGCCGCGCCTCTCTATCGCCACTTGGTGGTATTTTGCTCCAACAGCGCCGGCTATCTCCTTGGGCCTCATCTCGTCTATGTAGCCTCCGACTCCTTTTCCACGGCCTACCTTTCACGGTTTCCTCTGGACTGAACTCCCTCCCTCTCCAAATAGGCCGGACCATCACTCTCCCCTTTCTTCAAAGCGTTATTAAGGTCTCGACTCTGCCAACAGGCCTTCTCTGATTAAGCTATCTTTCCTCCCAGCTTCTTCGCCCTTCTGCATAGTCAACGCCCTTGTATCTGTGACCTTTAGACATCCACTATTTGCCCCGCAGCATTTATGTGCATATCTGTAAACTATGCATTCTGTGTACAGAAGTGCAGTAGTGGGTGAGACAGAAGGGGTAGTTAATGGTAATAATAATGAAAATGATAAATAATAATTGTGGTATTTCTTTAGCGCTTTAAAATATACCAGGCACTGTACTAAGCATTGGGATAGATACATAAAAAATTGGGTTGGATGCAGTCCTTGTCCCATGTGGAGCTCACAGTCTCAAGACCCATTAGACAAATTAGATAACTGAAGCACAGAGGAGTGAAGTGACTTACCCAAGGCCACACAGCAGACAATTGGCCGAGCCAAGATTAGAAGACTTTACCTTTAGACTCCCAGACCAGTGCTCTAGCCGCTAAGGAGAGAATGAGATGAAAACATACTGGTGTCATACTGTGTCAGCCTGTTCTCTGAGCTCCCTTCCTCCTATCTCTCCCCGCTCCAGTCTATTCTTCACTCTGCTGCCCGGCTCACCTTCCTGCAGAAACGCTCTGGGCATGTCACTCCCTTTCTTAAAAACCTCCAGTGGTTGCCTATCAACCTCCGCACAAAACAAAAATTTCTCACTCTAGGCTTCAAGGCTCTCCATCACCTTGCTCCCTCCTACCTCTCCTCCCTTATCTCTTTCCACTGCCCACCGCGCACGCTCTGCTCCTCTGCTGCCCACCTCCTAACCGTCCCCCGTTCTCGCCTATCCCACCATCGACCCCTGGACCACGTCCTCCCGCGGTCCTGGAACGCCCTCCCTCCTCACCTCCGCCAAACTAATTCTCTTCCCCTCTTCAAAACCCTACTTAAAGGTTACCTCCTCCAAGAGGCCTTCCCAGACTGAGCTCCCCTTTTCCCTCTGCTCCCTCTACCCCCCTCACCTCTTCCCCTCTCTGCAGCTAAACCCTCTTCTCCCCCCTTTCCCTTTGCTCCTCCCCCTCTCCCGTCCCATCCCCTCAGCACTGTATTCGTCCGCTCAACTGTATATATCTTCATTACCCTATTTATTTTGTTAATGAGATGTACATCACCTTGATTCTATTATTTGTATTGTTTTAATGAGATGTTCTTCCCCTTGATTCTATTTATTGCTATTGTTCTTGTCTGTCTGTCTCCCCCGATTAGACTGTAAGGCCGTCAAAGGGCAGGGACTGTCTCTATCTGTTACCAATTTGTACATTTCAAGCGCTTAGTACAGTGCTCTGCACATAGTAAGCACTCAATAAATACTACTGAATGAATAGTGATTATTGAGCATGGACTGTGTGCTAACTGTAGGACATGCTGGAGGAGTACGGTACTGAGTTATTATGCTATATGTTAAGCATTTACTATGGGACAAGCACTGTTCTAAGCGCTAGGGTAGTTACGAGGTGATCAGACTGTCTTACGTGGGGCTCATAGTCTTAATCCCCATTTTACAGATGAGGGAACTGAGGAACAGAGAAGTTAAGTGACTTGCCCAAGGTCACAAGGCAGACAAGTGGCAGAGATGAGATTAGAACCCACATCCTCTGATTCCCATGCCATTGCTCTTGCCACTAGGCCTTGCGGTTGTGGGCAGGGAATGTGTCTGTCCTACTATAGTCTCCCAAGCTCTCTTTGCAGTGCTTTGCACACAGTAAGCACTCCATCATGTCTGGCGTGTGAGCTCTGGTGTTATGAGATCTGATTCCAGAAGACTCACCTGAGTAAGTGACTATAGAGGCCCAAGTCTCCTCGTCCTGTCCTCCATCACCCGCTAAGAATCACATCTGTTGGACACTTCAGACTCCAGGAGAGCCAATTGTCTGATAGAAAGGGAGAGATGGGGGGCGCAAACCATCCAGGTTACAAACATGAGTCTTCCTGAAATGTGGATTGCCCAGTAGAGGTAAGGTTTGACAATTGCAGCAACGCCATTGTGGCTTAGTGGGAAGACCACGGGCAAGTCACCTACATTCTCTGTGCCTCAGTTACCTCATCTGTGAAATGGGGATTAAGGCTGTAAACCCCACATGGAACAACCCGATGACCTTGTATCTATTCCAGAACTTAGAACAGTGCTTGGCACATAGTAAGTGCTTAACATATACCATCATTATTATTATCTCCCAAGCAGAGTGGCTTAGTGGAAAGAGCACAGGCTTGGGAGACAGAGGATGTGGGTTCTAATCCCATCTCTGCCACTTGTCTGCTGTGACCTTGGGCAAGTCACTTAACTTCTCTGTGCCTCAGTTGCCTCAGCTGTAAAATGGGGATTAAGACTGTGAACCCCATGTGACAGCCTGATTACATTGGATCTATCTCAGTGCTTGGCAAATAGCACTTAACAAATACCGTAATTAATATTATTATTATTAAGCAAATTACTATATCCTGCAGCTCAAAACCCTTAACCCACCCCATCTTCATATTCCCAAGTCTGTTGGTCATTCTCCAGGGACTGGATGCCCAGAACAATGAAAGACTTGATAGAATTCAGTTCCTGCACTCCTGCTCTAGAACTTAAGTCCACATGGCTCTGATCCTCAAAGAGGAACAGGGTTGATATGCTAATGCCACCCTGTCCTACTCCTGACGCTAGACTTCTCCCTCCGACCACCCCCCAGAAGCTACCACTGTCAAGACCACAAAAGCTCCTTCTCTGAGCCTGAAGTTATGCAAGATGAGTCTGCTACAGAACTGTGGGCAGTGGGAGGTTTGATCCACCTAAAGAATTAAGGGACCCAGGCCTTCTCAGTTCCACAATCGGGTCAGAAAGAACAAGTTCCCTGCACAGAGTCCCAGTTGCCATTTCCAGTACCAGCCTTTGTGCTGGGGGTGGCAGCCCCCTCCTCTCTCTCTTCTCCTCCTCCAGAGATGAACTTGGAAGCATGGAAATTCAAACCCAAACATATTCACCAACCACAAACAACACCTTCACTTAGAGGTGGCGGCACAGTTCCTGGCTCCATCTCTCCATGAGGATTAGAGTTGGGAATTGCATTGTTGTGGGCACAGGAGGGCGGGGGGGTGTCCCAAATTTGATAGGAGCTACTACTATCACACGTGAAGAAGGTATCCACTTGTGGACAGGGGTGTGCAGAGCTCCAGGTCTGCTCTGTTGGTCAAGCCAAAGCCAGCTCCCTGCATTGAGCCCCATTTCATGAGTCCAGAACCAGCTTTCTTGCTGACTATGGCAGCCCCCTCCTCATTACGCTCCCAAAAGCTAACCCCATCTTTAATGTATGCAAGCACACACACACACACATACACACACACACCCCTTTGAGTGGGAGTGAATTACAGAGCTCCATCTTTCAATGGTGGGGTGCATTTGGGAATTGACGGGACTGCCCAAGGGAAGGAGGATAAACTTCAAGGGTAGAGAGTTGATATAAGCTGCAACTGCAGAGGGAGAAGTAGCCAGTAGGATTCTCCCCTTGTCATCCAACTCCAATCTGCAGAGTTCTGGAGAAGATCTGTGGGGCTTTCCTCCTCCCAGGGCTTAGAGCCAACTGGGGCCAGAATCAGGGGTCTTGGAACTCACCATAAATGCCTCCTCTAAAGATGGGGAAGAGGATCCTCGGTCTCATGGGAGAGAGGCGACACTGGAACCATCCATCCAGCTAATGAATTATGCCAGTTAATTTCCCCCTGCACTGCAATTAGCAGGTCATTGGGTATTTCGATTCCGCTGCTTTGGATGCTTCTGCTGACAGAAGCTGGATTGGGAAACATTAGTTTTCTAAAGTCAGACAGGCCACAGGCCCTGATTCTGCAGCAAACAAACCATGAACATCAGGAAAAGTCCTTTGGCTTCAGGTTCACGGAGCAGGTGACCAGGTGATGATGTGTAGACTCCTCCCGTGAATTAATCAGTGATGAGCTCCACTCAGAGAGTCCAACAGATGCACAGTTCTCCCAGGCCTTAACCACTTGTTCAGTCAAAGCGATGGAATTTATTGGGCATTTACTGTGTGTAGAGCAGTGGACTAAGAGCTTGGGAGAGGACAATAGAACAGAGTCAGTAGACATGTTCCCTGCCAACAATGAGCTTACAGCTCAGAGGGATGGTCTAGAGTAAATCAGCAGTACTTACTGAGTGCTTACTGTGTGCTGAGCACTGTACTGAGTGCATGAGAGAGAACAATACAACACAGTTGGTAGACATGTCTCCTGCCCACAATGAGCTTACCCAGATGTTTGTAGCAGAAAAGAGGATGAGACATGACTTGGAAGTTTTCTTCAGTGTAATAAGACTCTCATTACACCTTTCTGAAGTCTCCTTTTTTTCCAGTGGTATTTGTTCAGCTCCTTATTATGTGCCAGGCAGTGTTTTAAGTGCTGGGGTAGCTATGAGCTGATTAGGTTGGACAAAGTCCATGTCCCACATGGGGCTCACAGATTTAATCCCTACTTTAAACTCGTTGAGGGCAGGGAATACAGGACTGGATTAACCAGTATCTACCCCTGCATTTAGTTCTGTAGTTGTAATGATATTTGTTAAGTGTTTACCATGTACCATGCACTGTTTTAAGCACAAAAGGAGATGCAGACTAATCAGGTTGTATACAGTCCATGTCCCTCGTGGGGTTGATAGTCCTTATCCCCATTTCACAAATGAAGTGACTGAATTAAGAGGGAAGTGAAGTGACTTGCTCAGGGTCACACAGCAGACAAGTGGCAGAGCTGGGATCAGAAGCCAGGTCCTTCTGACCCCCGGCCCCAGTCTCTCTTTATTAGGCCACACTGCTAAACACTTAAATGCCATTGTAGGAACAATTATGACATGGCTTCAGCTACCATGTCAGTATGAATGACTCCCAAATCCATCTCTCCAACCATCTGCTGCATGAGAGTGGGAAAAGCCTTTTCATTTCAAACAGTATCAAGTCATCAATTATGCTTCCATTCTATTATTTTCCCTCTCTATAATTTATATTAATGTTTGTCTCCCCATCTAGACTGTAAGCTCGTTGTGAGTGGGGAACCTGTCTTCCAACTAGGATGAATTGGACTCCCCCAAATGCTTTGTACAGTGCTCTGCACACAGTAAGTGCTCGATATCATTGATTGATTGTGAGCTTATCATGATTTTATAACTATTGTAACTCTTCCACAAACATTTGGATAGACTCTCTGCAGCAACCAGAAATACCAGCATCCAAAAGAGTGACTATAATAGGGATATTTTGCCATTCAAAATTGGAAAAAAAAGTAATCAGAAGTCATGGTATTAGCTCCAAATGGGAGAGGGTCTGTGTCCAACTTGATTTGCTTACTTCCACCCCACCTCCTGGTATAGTGCCTGGCACATAGTAAGTGCTTAACTAATGCCCTTATTATTAATAATGAAAATAATAACTTTAACATTGTAATTCAATACCTCCTCCCCCTTCTTTTTATAATGTGAGTTCCATGTGGGACAGGGACTTAGCCTGACCTGATAATCCTGAAACTACCTAGGGCTTGGTACAGGGCTGGGCACGTAGTGGGCATTTAATAAATGCCACCACAATTATCATTATACAGGTGGAGATGGGAGCCAGCTGGTTTCTCAACAGATTTTTGTCCTCTCTCTCCTTCCCCTGCCTTGTTAACTAGAGGAGGGTGGTTTGGCTCCACAGACTGGATCTTGCCAAAGAGGCCACATGTGAGATTACTCAATAGGGTTTATTTTTCTATAGAAACGTTCTGAACGTCAACTCCTTCCTCAAAAATCTTCATGGGGTTGCCTATCCAACTCTATATCAAACGAAAACTCCTCATTATTGACTTTAAAGCTCTCAAACACCTTGACCCCTCCTACCTCACCTTCCTTTTCTTCTACATCCTAGCCCACACACTCTGCTCCTCTGGTGCTAACCTTCTCACTGTGCCTCCATCTCCCCTGTCTCCCCGCTGATCACCTTGCCCTCATCCTACCCCCCACCCGGATCACTTCAATTTGACCGATTGATTCACTTGATTGATTTGGGCCTCCCTCCTCAAAACCACCAATCGCTTTTCCTCCCTTCAGTACCCTGCTGAAGGTGCACCTCCTCCAGGGCCAGGCCGGGAAGGGAAAGGCTGGGAGAGCCAACCTGGAACGAGAATTTTCGGGCCAGGCTGGAATGGGAAAGGCAGGGGGCTTGGAGGGCAAGCCTGCAACGGGAAGGCTCAGGGCCAGGCTAGGAAGGCAAAGGCAGGGGGACCTAACCTGGAACGAAAAGGCTTCAGGGCCAGGCCTGGAAGGCAAAGGCTGGGGAGTCAAACCTGGAACACAAAGACTTCAGAGCCAGACCTGGAAGGCAGCTGTGGGGGTGGGGGGGGGTCCAACCTGAAAGGAGAAGGGTGTGGGCCAAACCTGGAAGGGAAAGGAAAGGTGGCCCAACATGGAACAAGAAGTGTTAGGGGCAAGGCTTGGGAGGCAAAGACAGGGGCCCAGGCCTGGAACTCAAAGGTGGAGGGGCCCAATCTGGAAAGAGAAGGGTTCTGGCTAGGTCTGGAAGGCCAAGGTGAGGGGCCCAACCTAGAAGACAAAGGTGGTGTGGCCCTAACTGCAAGGCAAAGGCAGGTAGCCCCAACCTGGAAACAGAAGGGTTTGGGCCCAGGCCAGGAAGTCCAAGGCAGAGAGGCCCAACCTGGTACGAGAAGAGTTTGGGGCCAGGCCGGGAAGGCAAAGGTGGTGGTGCCAAACCTGTAATGAGAAGGGTTCGGGGCCAGGCCTGGAAGGCGAAGGCGAGGGGGACAAATCTGGAAAACAAAGGCGGGGTGGCCCTACCTGGAACGAGAAGGGTTCGGGGCCAGGCCGGGAAGGCAAAAGGTGAGGGGCGCTAAACCTGGAAAGAGAAGTGTTTGGGGCCAGGCCTGGAAGGCAAAGCAACTGGGCACAGCCTGGAATGAGAAAGGTTAGAGGCCAGGACTGAAGGCCAAAGGTGGTGGTGGGTGGGTGGGGGGAGGGAAGGTGGAAAGCAAAGGCGGCGTGGCCCAACCTGCAAGGCAAAAGCAGGGTGTCCCGACCTGGAACTAGAAAGGTTCAGGCCCAGGCCAGGAAGGCAAAGGCGGGATGGCCCAACCTCATTAATTAATTAATTCATTCATTCATTCAATAGTATTTACTGAGAGCTTACTATGTGAAAAGCACTGTACTAAGCGCTTGGAATGTACAATTTGGCAACAGAGAGAGACAATCCCAGCCCATTAACGAGCTTACAGTCTAACTGGGGGAGACAGATGGACAAAAACAAGACAACTTAATCGGAATAAATAGAATCAAGGGGATGTACATCTCATTAACAAAATAAATAGGGTAATAAAAATATATACAAATGAGCACAGTGCTGAGGGGAGGGGAAGAGAGGGGGGAGGAGCAGAGGGAAAGGGAGAAAGGGAGCTCAGCTGAGGGGAGGTGAAGGCGGGGCAGAGAGGCAGCAGAGGGAGCAGAGGGAAAAGGGGAAGCTCAATCTGAGAAGGCCTCTTGAGGGAGGTGAGCTCTCAGTAGGGCTTTGAAGAGGGGAAGAGAGTTTGGCGGAGGTGAGGAGGGAGGGCATTCCAGAACAGCGGGAGGACGTGGGCCAAGGGTCGGTGGCAGAATAAGCGTGAACAGGGAACGGTGAGGAGGTGAGCGGCAGAGGAACGGAGCGTGTGGGGTGGGCAGTAGAAAGAGAGAAGGGAGGAGAGGTAGGAAGAGGCAAGGTGATGGAGAGCCTTGAAGCCCAGAGTGAAGAGTTTTTGTTTTGTGTGGAGGTTGATACGCAACCCCTGGAGGATTTTGAGGAGGGGAGTGACATGCCCAGAGCGTTTCTGCAGGAAGATGATCCGGGCAGTGGAATGAAGAAGGCTGGAGCGGGGAGAGACAGAAGGAAGGGAGATCAGAGAGAAGGCTGACACAGTAATCCAGCCGGGATATTATGAGAGCTTGTACCAGTAAGATAGCCTTTTGGATGAAGAGGAAAGGGAGGATCTTGGCGATATTGTAAAGGTGAGACCGGCAGGCGTTGGCGACGGATTGGATGTGTGGGGTGAATGAGAGAGCTGAATCAAGGATGACACCCAAGGTTGCAGGCTTGAGAGACGGGAAGGATGGTCGTACCATCCACAGTGACAGAAAAGTCAGGAATAGGACAGAGCTTGGGAGGGAAGATAAGGAGCTCAGTTTGAGTTTTAGGTGGCGGGCAGACATCCACGTGGAGACGTCCTGGAGGCAGGAGGAGATACGAGCCTGAAGGGAGGGGGAGAGAACAGGGGAGGAGATGTAGATTTGTGTGCCATCTGCATAGAGATGATAGTTGAAGCCCATGGGAGTGAATGAGTCCACCAAGGGAGTGAGTGTAGATGGAGAACAGAAGAGGGCCAAGAACTGACCCTTGAGGAACCCCTTCAGTTAGAGAATGGGAGGGGGAGGAGGAGCCTGCGAAGTAGACCGAGAATGAACGGCCAGAAAGATAAGAGGAGAACCGGGAGAGGAAGGAGTCCGTGAAGCCAAGGTGAGATAAGGTGTGGAGGAGAAGGGGATGGTCTACAGTGTCAAAGGCAGCTGAGAGGACGAGGAGGATTAGGATAGAGTAGGAGCCATGGGATTTGGCAAGAAGGAGGTCATGGGTGACCTTTGAGAGAGCAGTCTCGGTAGAGTGGAGGGGACGGAAGCCAGATTGGAGGGGGTCCAGGAGAGAGTTGGAGTTAAGGAATTCTAGGCAGTGAGTGCAGACGACTCGTTCTAGGAGCTTGGAAAGGAAGAGTATGAAGGAGATAGGGCGATAACTGGAAGGGGAAGTTGGGGTGAGAGAGGGTTTTTTTAGGATGGGGGAGACATGGGCATGTTTGAAGGCAGAGGGGAGGAAGCCATTAGAGAGTGAGCGGTTAAAGATAGAAGTTAAGGAGGGGAGGAGGGAAGGGGCGATGGTTTTTTCAAGGTGAGCGGGAATGGGGTCCGAAGCACAGGTGGAGGGGGTGGCACTTGCAAGGAGGGAGGAGATCTCCTCTGAGGATACTGCAGGCAAAGATGGGAAAGTAGGGGAGAGGGTTGGGAGCAGGGGAGATGGAGAAGGAGGAGGGGTGACTTTGGGGAGCTCAGACCTGATTGTGTGAATTTTCGTGATGAAGTAGGTGACCAGATCGTTGGGGGTGAGGGATGGGGGAGGGGGAGGAACAGGGAGGAGATATTCTGAGGAGAGAATTCTGAGGAGAGAATTAAAAGTCCGGAACAATTGGCGGGGGTGAGGGGCTTGGGCGTCAATGAGGGAAGAATAGTAGTTTTGCCTGGCAGAGGAGAAGGCAGAGTTAAGGCAGGAAAAGATAAATTTGAAATGGATAAGGTTGGCTTGGTGCTTGGACCTTCTCCAGCAGCGCTCAGCAGCTCGAGCATAGGAGCGTAGGAGGTGGACAGAGGCAGAGACCTAGGGCTGTGGGTTAGTGGAGCGAGAGCGGCGCAGGGAGAGGGGGGCGAGAAGGTTGAGATGAGTAGAGAGGGTGGAGTTGAGAGTGGTAACCTGATCATAGAGAGTGGGAAGAGAGGATAGGGGTGCAAGGTGGGAAGAGATGTTTTCGGAGAGATGGATGGGATCAAGAGAGCGGAGGTCTCTGTGGGGGAGTACTACAGATTTGAGGGGGAGAGAGTGTGAGAGAGGAGGCAGGTGAGAAGGTTATGGTCCGAGAGAGGGATTTCAGAGTTGGTGAGGGAGAAAATAGTGCAGCGGTAGATGACGAGATCGAGGGTGTGACCAAGTTGGTGAGTGGGCGAGGTATGGTGGAACAGGAGGTTGGCAGAGTCGAGGAGCGATAGCAAGCAGGTGTCAGAGGAGTCATCGAGTACATCCATGTGGATGTTGAAGTCTCCGAGGAGCAGAGTGGGCAGAGAGAAGGAGAGAAGGAAAGTGAGAATGGGGTCAAGGTGGTTTGGACCAGGAGGGAGGTAGATGACGGCTACAAGAATCTGGAGGGGGTGGTAGAGGCGAATGATATGGGCTTCAGAGGAGGAGAAGGAGAGGAAAGGGGGAGGAGAGATAGTGCGGAAGCGGCTTCGGGGTGAGAGAAGGGAGCCTACGCCTCCTCCCTTTCCTGTGAGTCTGGGGGACTGGGAGAAGGAGAGGCCTCCGCTGGAGAGAGCAGCGGAAGAGACCGTGTCTTCAGGAATGAGCCAGGTCTCCGTAAGGGCGAGGAGGAGGAGAGAGCGGGAAAGGAAAAGGTCAAGGATGATAGGTAGTTTACCTGTAATGGGGCGGGGATTCCAAAGGCCACACTTGACAGTAGCTGTGGATACAGGGGAAGGAGGGGGAGGGATCTGGGGGAGGAGAGGGTTTGGATGGGAATAAGATGGCGAGGCCCTGAGCGGGGAGAGGGGGATGAAGGGTGGTGGTGGGACAGGAGAACTAGTAAGGAGTATGGGTGGGGAAGAGGGAACGGGAGGGAGTGGGAGGAGAGGAGGAAGCAGAGGAGAAAGCGGGAAAGAGCTGGGCGAGAGAGGGAAAGGGGAAGGTGAGGATTGGGAGGGCCTGATGTGAGCGGCGGGGAGAAGGGGTGGAAGGACATGGTGAGGTCAGAGAGGTAGGTGGCAGCACTGAGAACAATTAACAATAACATGCGAAAGCGGTAATATAGTAACATGATACAATAAGATATTATTAGTAAGCGGGTGATGACCAGGGTCAGGTGTTGACTTGACTAAGGGTCGATCTGATCAAAATCAAAAGGCTAGCGGCAAGGAGATTCCTGGGACTCGTGGTCCAAATGTCTCTGAGGCGGCGGAGGGAGCCCTGAGGATGTCCGATGTGGGTTGCGGGCGCAGGTGGCAGCTAAGGCAACTCAATGAGAACAAGGGCATTGTTGCCCGGGGGTGGGGGTGGGGAAGGGGGGCGGGGGAAATCTATCACCTCACAGGGGAGGAGGGAGTGAGGGCTTCCCAAAGGATGGCCGCTTCTGGGCGGAGGGGGTGATGGAGGGGAGGGAGGGCGGTTGGGGATGTCATGGGCCACGGCCCGGGGCGGGCGGAGGGGGGGCGGCAGGGGAGCACAATGTCCCAAGACCTGGAGGTGGGAGGAGCAGGGAGCACAATGACCCACGACTCTGGGGGAGGGGGCGGGTGCTGGGGAAAACAGAATCCTGCGGTTCGGGTTTGCTACCAGGACGGGCTACGAGTGACAGGGAAAGCTGTGGGGAGGTCTGAGAGATACTTGTGGATCTGGTGGCTGTGGGGCCTGCAGGGGCGTGCGGCGTGGGGGGGAGGGGATCCTCAGTGTCGGAGACCTTGGGCGGGGGTGCAGAGGTCCGGGTTGGGAAGCTAACCATAAACCCGGGGGCAGGTTAGTGAAGTCTGATAGCGTGGCTCCAGGGGAGCGGAGGTCCCGACTTCACGTGGCGGCGATGACTGGAGGAGAAAGATTCAGCAGGGAATAGGGACCGGCGGTCCAAAGCGCCGGTCCAAAGGAGAGGCGGTTCCGACGCAAATGTGTCGGCGATTGGCAGTCAAAGAGCTAGCTGGGAGTAAGGGAGGGGCGGTTCAAGGCGCGGCTCCAAGGGAGCGCAGATCCCAAGGCAATGTGGCGGTGAGCAGTGGAGGAGAGAGATTCAGCAGGGAATAAGGGGAACGGCGGTCCAAGGCGCGGCTCCAAAGGAGAGGCGGTCCCGGCGGAAATGAGTCAGCGATCGGCATCCAAAGAGCTAGCCGGGAATAAGGGATGGGCGAAGGTTGGGGGGCCAAAACTGAAAACAGAAGTGTTCAGGACTCGGCCATGAAGGTAAAGGCTGGGGAGCATAAACTGGAACAGGAAGGGTTTGGGCCAGGATTGGAAGACAAATGCTGGGGGGCCAAAACTTAAAGGAAAAGTGTTCGGGGCTCGGAAAAGGATGGCGGGGGAGGGGGAGGCAAACATGAACGAGAAGGTTATGGGGTCATGCCTTGAAGGCAAAGGAAGGGGGGCCAGGCCTGGAAGGCAAAGGCTGGGGACCAAACTGGAATGAGAAAGGTTCAGGGCTAGGCCAGGAAGGCAAAGGCTATGAAGGCAAAACTGGATAGAGAAGTGGATAGAGAAGGATTCGGGAACAAGCCTGGAAGGCAAAGTCCGGGGGGTCAAATCTGTAACGAGAAGGTTTCAGGGCCAGGCCTGGAATGCAAAGCCTGGTGGGCCAAAACAAAAAGAAGAGGGTTCTGGGCCAGGCCTGGAAGGCAAAGCCTGGGGGCTAGGCAAGGATGGCAAATTCTGGGGGGCCAGGCCTGTAATAAGAAGGGTTCGGGCCCAGGCCTAGAAGGCAAAGGCTGGGGGGCCAGGCTAGTAAGGCAAAGATTAGGAGACCAAAACTGGAACGACAAGTGTTCGGTTCCAGGACTAGAAGGCAAAGGCTGGGTTGCCAAAACAGGAAAGAGAGGGGTTCGGGTCCAGGGCTGGAAGGCAAAGACCGGGAGGCTCAAACTGGAACAAGAAGGGTTTTGGGCTAGGTTTGAAAAGCAAAGTCTGGGACTCCAAAACGGGCCTGAGAAGGGTTCAGGGTCAGGCCTGGAAGGCAAAGGCTGGTGGGCCAAAACTGTTCTGAAATTTTTTCAGGGCTAGGCCTGGAAGGCAAACGCGGGGTGGCCAAAACTGGAAAGAGGAGGGTTCCAATCCAGGCCTGAAATGCAAAGCCTGGGGGGCCAAAACTGGAAAGAGAAGTGTTCGGGACCAGGATTGGAAGGCAAAGCCTGGGATGCCAAATCTGGAACAAGAAGGGTTCTGGGCCAGTCCACAGAGGCAAAGACTGGGAGGCCCAAACTGGAACGAGAAGAGTTCAGGGCTAGGCCTGCAAGGCAAAGACTGGGGTGCCAAAACTGGAACGAGAAGGGTTCTGGGCCAGGCCCAGAAGGCAAAGGCTGGGGTCCCACCCTGGATAGAGAAAAGTTCGGGGCCAGCTCTGAAAGGAAAAGGCTAGGGGGCCCAAACTGAAAAGAGATGGGTTCGGGGACAGGGGTGGAATGTAAAGGCTGGAGGGCCAAAACTGGATCAAGAAGGGTTCAGAGCCAGGCCGGGAAAGCAAAGGCTGAGGGGCCAAAACTGGAAAATGAAGGGTTAGGGGCCGGGCCTTGAAGGCAAAAGCTGGAGGGCCAAAACTGAAATGAGAAGGGAACTGGTGCAGTGCTGGAAGGCAAAGGCTGGGGGACCAAACCTGGAATGAGAAGTCTTCGGGGCCAGGCCTGGAAAGCAAAGGCAGGGAAGCCAAACCTGGAACACAAAGGCTTAGGGGCCAGACCTGGAAGGCAGTGGTGGTGGTTGGGGATGGGAGGGTGGTACAACCTAGGAGGAAAAGGGTTTGGGACCAAACCTGAAAGGCAAAGTCAGGGTAACCCAACCTGGAAAGAGAAGGGTTAGGATCCAGGCTTGGAAGGCAAAGACAGGGGTCCAGGCCAGGAACTCAAAGGCGGAGGGGCCCAACCTGGAATGAGAAGGGTTCGGGTCCAGGTCGGGAAGACAAAAGCTGGGGTGCCAAAGCTTGAACACTAAGGCTTAGGGGCCAGGCTGGGAAAGCAAATGCTTGGTGGGGCAAACCTAGATTGCGAATGCTTCAAAGGCCAGGGAGGCAAAGGCCAGGGCGGGGTAGTGGGTATGGAACCTGGAAGGCAAAGGCAGGGGGGTCCAACCTGGTACGAGAAGGGTTCGGGATCAGTCCTGGAAGGCGAAGGCGGAGGGACCACACCTGGAACGAGAAGGGTTAGTGGCCAGGCATGGAAGGCAAAGGTGGGGAAAACAACCTGGAATGAGAAGGGTTCGGGGCTAAGCCTGGAAGGCAATGGCATGGGGTGGGGGGCCTACTTGGAATGAGAAAGTTTTGGCGCCAGGCCTAGAATCAAAGTGGTGGGGGGCCAACCTGGTGTAAGAAGGCTTCAGGGCCAGGCCTGGAAGGAAATGGCTGGGGCGTCCAACCTCGTAGGCAAAGGTGGGGAGACCAAACCTGAAACGAGAAGGGTTCAGGGCCAGGCCTGGAAGGCACTGGCGGTGGTGCCAAACTGGAACAAGAAGGGTTGGGGGTGGGCCTGGAAGGCATAGGCTGGGGCACCAAACCTGGAACGAGAAGGGTTAGGGCCTGGGCCTGATAGGCAACGGCCTGGACGGGGTGGGGGTGGGGGTCCAATCTGCAAGGCAAAGGTGGATGGGCCAAACTTGGAACACGAAGGCCTCTGGGCCAGGCCAGAAAGGCATAGGTTAGGCAAGATGTAAAGTTTAGGTTAGGGGATATGTTAGGCTAGGGAAAGGGATAGGCCAGGGGAAAAGGTTAGACCTTGGGAAAGTAAAAGTCGGGGGATAGGTAAAGGTTAGGCCATGGGGAAAGGTTAGGCCAGGGGGAAAGGTTAGCCAGGGGAAAGGTAAGCTT
>NW_024396791.1:0-49090 GCF_004115215.2 Ornithorhynchus anatinus | reverse complement strand
CCCGCTTTTTCCCCGTCTTGGGCCCTCCCCTCTTGCCCTCGCCCCGGCTCTCTCCCCCTGGCCTGGCCCGGGCTGGCCTGGCCTGGCCTTGCTCTGTGCGCCCTCCCTTCTGGCCCGAGGCGCCCCCTCGGCCCCGGCCCGGCGACGTTTCCCTCGTTTCCCCTGCTCTTGTCGGGGCCTCCTCCCGGCGGCTCTGGCCCGACCCTTTGGCCGGGGCTCCCCTTTGCCCCCTCCCGCCCGCTTTTCGCCAGGGGCCCCTTGGTCCCGGCCTTGCCCTTTGGCCCCTTGTGTCCCCCTTTCCCGTCTCGCCGCGCCCCTTGTCTTCCCGTCGCCTGGCCTTGACCTCGGGCCACGCCATCTGCCTGGCCTCCGCTTGGTCCCCGGCTTCCGGTCTTCCCGGAACGCCCGCCGCCCTCGGCTCCGGGCCTCCCCCTCGGCCCTGGCCGCGGCCACCCCTTTTCGGCTGCCGGCCTCCCCGGGCCGCCCCCCCTCCCCGCCTTCCTCTGGGCTCCCGTCCTTCTCCCCTTGCCCCCCGGCTCGTCTTGGCCCCTGCCCTCCCCGGGCTCCCTCTCCTCCCCTGGGTGGGTCCCCAGCTCGCCCCACCTTTGTTCCCCGTCGGTCCTGAGCTCCCGGCCGGACCTTTTCTGCGCGTTTGACCTTTGCTCCCGCCCTGCACTTTACTCCCGGCCCCACCTTTTCTCCTGGCAAAACCTCTGCTCCCGGCCTGACCTTTTCTCTCAGCTAAACCTGTTCTGCCGGTCTGACCTTTGCTCCCGGCCCCACCTTTTCGGCGGGTCTGCCCTTTTCTCCCGGCCTGATCTTTTGTCCCGTCTAAACCTCTGCTCCCGCTTAAACCTCTGCCCAAGGCCCGATCTTTTCTCCCGGCCAAACCTCTGCTCCCGGTTAAACCTCTGCTCCCGGCCCGCCCTTTGCTCCCGGCCTGATCTTTTCTCCCGGCTAAACCTCTGTTCCCGGCCCATCCTCTGCTCCCGGTTAAACCTCTGCTCCCGGCCCGCCCTTTGCTCCCGGCCTGATCTTTTCTCCCGGCTAAACCACTGCTCCCGGTTAAACCTCTGCCCCCGGCCCGCCCTTTGCTCCCGGCCTGATATTTTCTCCCGGCTAAACCTCTGCTCCCGGTTAAACCTCTGCCCCCGGCCCGCCCTTTGCTCCCGGCCTGATGTTTTCTTCCGGCTAAACCTCTGTTCCCGGTGAAACCTCTGCCCCGGCCCGCCCTTTCCTCCCGGCCTGACCTTTTCTCCCAGCCCCATATTTTCTCCTGGCCAAACCTCTACCCCCGGCCCGCCCTTTGCTCCAGGCCTGACCTTTTCTCCCGACTAAACCTCTGCCCCGGCCCGCCCTTTGCTTCCGACTGGATCTTTTCTCCCAGACAAACCTCTGCTCCCGTCCTGACCTCTGCCCCCGGCCCACCCTTTGCTCCCGGCCTGATCTTTTTTCCCGGCTAAACCTCTGCTCCCGGCCTGACTTGTGCTCCCGACCTGACCTTTTTCTTCTGGATTAACCTTTTCTGCGCGTCTGACCTTTGCTCCCGCCCTGACCTTTTCTCCCGGCCCCACCTTTTCTCCCGGCCAAACCTCTGCTCCCGGCCTGATCTTTTCTCCCGGCTAAACCTCTGCTCCCGGTTAAACCTCTGCCCCCGGCCCGCCCTTTGCTCCCGGCCTGATGTTTTCTTCCGGCCTGATGTCTTCTCCCGGCTAAATCTCTGCCCCCGGCCCGCCCTCTGCTCCCCGCCTGATGTTTTCTCCCGGCTAAACCTCTGCCCCCGGCCCGCCCTTTGCTCCCGGCCTGATCTTTTCTCCCGGCTAAACCTATGCTCCCGGCCAAACCTCTGCCCCCGGCCCGCCCTTTGCTCCCGGCCTGATCTTTTCTCCCGGCTAAACCTCTGCTCCCGGTTAAACCTCTGCCCCCGGCCCGCCCTTTCCTCCCGGCCTGATGTTTTCTTCCGGCTAAACCTCTGTTCCCGGTGAAACCTCTGCCCCCGGCCCGCCCTTTCCTCCCGGCCTGACCTTTTCTCCCAGCCCCATATTTTCTCCTGGCCAAACCTCTGCCCCCGGCCCCCCCTTTGCTCCCGGCCTGATCTTTTCTCCCGGCTAAACCTCTGCTCCCGGCCAAACCTCTGCCCCTGGCCCGCCCTTTGCTCCTGGCCTGACCTTTTCTCCCGGCCTGACCTCTGCCCCGGGCCCGCCCTTTGCTCCCGGCCTGATCTTTTCTTCCGGCTAAACCTCTGCTCCCGGTTAAACCTCTGCCCCCGGCCCGCCCTTTGCTCCCGGCCTGATCTTTTCTCCCGGCTAAACCTCTGCTCCCGGTGAAACCACTACCCCCGGCCCACCATTTGCTCCCAGCCCCATCTTTTCTCCCGGCTAAACCTCTGCTCCCAGCCTGACCTGTGCTCCCGACCTGACCTTTTCTTCCTACCTAAACTTCTCTGCGGGCCTGACTTTTCTTCCGCCCTAACCTTTTCTGCGGGTCTAACCTCTGCTCCTGGCCTGACCTGTGCTCCCGACCTTACCTTTTTCTTCCGGATTAACCTTTTCTGCGGGCCTGATCTTTGCTCCCGGCCCCGCCTTTTCTGCGGGTCTCCCTTTGCTCCCGGCCTGATCTTTTCTCCCGGCTAAACTTCTGCTCCCGGCCCAACCTCTGCTCCCGGCCTGATCTTTTCTCCCGGCTAAAACTCTGCTCCCGTTTAAACCTCTGCACCCGGCCCGCCCTTTGCTACCGGCTTGATCTTTTCTCCCGTTTAAACCTCTGCCGCCAGCCCTCCCTTTGCTCCCAGCTCCATCTTTTCTCCCGGCCTGACCTCTGCCTCCGGCCCGCCCTTTGCTCCCGGCCTGATGTTTTCTCCCGGGCTGACCTCTGCCCCCGCCCGCACTTTGCTCCCGGCCTGATGTTTTCTCCCGGCCTGACCTCTGCCCCCGGCCCGCCCTTTGCTCGCGGCTTGATCATTTCTCCCGGCTAAACCACTGCTCCCGGTAAAACCTGTGCCCCCGGCCCGCCCTTTGCTCCCGGCCTGATCTTTGCTTCCGGCCTGATGTTTTCTCCCAGTTAAACCTGTGCCCCCGGCCCGCCCTTTGCTCCCGGCCTGATCTCTGCCCCCGGCCCGCCCTTCGCTCCCAACCCCATCTTTTCTACCGGCTAAACCTTTGCTCCCGGCCAAACCTGTGCCCCCGGCTCGCCCTTTGCTCCCGGCATGATCTTTTCTTCCGGCCTGATGTTTTCTCCCGGTTAAACCTCTGCCCCCGGCCCGCCATTTGCACCAAGCCCCATCTTTTCTCCCGGCTAAACCTCTGCTCCCAGTAAAACCTGTGCCCCCGGCCCGCCCTTTGCTCCCGGCCCGATCTTTTCTCCCGGCTAAACCTCTGCTGCCGGTTAAACCTCTGCCCCCGGCCAGCCATTTGCTCCAAGCCCCATCTTTTCTCCCGGTTTAACCTCTGCTCCCGGTGAAACCTCTGCCCCTGACCCGCCCTTTTCTCCCGGCCTGATCTTTTCTCCCGGCTAAACCTCTGCTCCCGGTTAAACCTCTGGTCCCGAACCGCCCTTTGCTCGCGGCCTGATCTTTTCTCCCGGCTAAACCTCTGCCCGCGGCCTGACCTGAGCTCCAGACCTGACCTTTTTCTTCCGGATTAACCTTTTCTGCGGGCCTGACCTTTGCTCCCGGCCCCAACTTTTCTGCGGGTCTCCCTTTTCTCCCGGCCTGATCTTTTCTGCCGGCTAATCCTCTGCACTGGGTTAAACCTCTGCCCCCGCCCCGCCCTTTGCTCCCAGACCCATCTTTTCTCCCGGCTAAACCTCTGCTCCCGGGTAAATCTCTGCCCCCGGTCCGCCCTTTGCTTCCGACCGGATCTTTTCTCCCCGCTAAACCTCTGCCCCCGGCCCACCCTTTGCTCCTAGCCTGATCTTTTCTCCCGGCTAAACCTCTGCTCCCGGTTAAACCTCTGCCACCGGCCCGCCCTTTGCTCCCGGCCCCATCTTTTTTCCCGGCTAAACCTCAGCTCCCGGTTAAACCTCTGGCGCCGGCCCGCCCTTTGATCCCGGCCTGATCTTTTCTCCCGGCTAAACCTCTGCTCCCGGTTAAACCTCTGCCCCCGGCACTCCCTTTGCTCCCGGCCTGATCTTTTCTCCCGGCTAAACCTCTGCTCCCGGTTAAACCTCTGCCCCCGGTCCGCCCTTTGCTCCCGGCCTGATCTTTTCTCCCGGCTAAACCTCTGCTCCCGGTTAAACCTCTGCCCCCCGGCCCGCCCTTTGCTCCCGGCTTTATCTTTTCTTTCGGCTAAACCTCTGCTCCCGGTTAAACCTCTGCCCCCTGCCCGCCCTTTGATCCCGGCCTGATCTTTTCTCCCGGCTAAACCTCTGCTCCCGGTTAAACCTCTGGCGCCGGCCCGCCCTTTGATCCCGGCCTGATCTTTTCTCCCGGCTAAACCTCTGCTGCCGGTTAAACCTCTGCCCCCGGCACTCCCTTTGCTCCCGGCCTGATCTTTTCTCCCAGCTAAACCTCTGCTCCTGGCCCAACCTCTGCTCCGGTTAAACCTCTGCCGCCGGCCCGCCCTTTGCTCCCGGCCTGATCTTTTCTCCTGGCTAAACCTCTGCCCCGGCCCACCCTTTGCTCCCGGCCTGATCTTTTTTCCCGGCTAAACCTCTGCTCCCGGTTAGCCCTCCGCTCCCGGCCCGCCCTTTGCTCCCGGCCTGATCTTTTCTTCCGGCTAAACCTCTGGCCGAGGCCTTACCTGTGCTCCAGACCTGATCTTTTTCTTCCGGATTAACCTTTTCTGCGGGCCTGACCTTTTCTCCCGGCCCCACCTTTTCTGCGGGTCTCCCTTTGCTCCCGGCCTGATCTTTTTTCCCGGCTAAACGTCTGCTCCCGGTTAAACCTCTGCCCCCGGCCCGCCCTTTGTTCCCGGACTGATTTTTCCTCCCGGCTAAACCTCGGCTCCCGGTTAAACCTCAGCCCCCGGGCCGCCCTTTGCTCCCGGCCTGATCTTCTCTCCCGGCTAAACCTCTGCTCCCGGTTAAACGTCTGCCCCCGGCCCGCCCTTTGCTCCCGGCCTGATCTGTTCTCCCGGCTAAACCTCTGCTCTCGGTTAAACCTCTGCTCCCGGCCCGCCCTTTGCTCCCGGCCTGATCTTTTCTCCCGGCTAAAATTCTGCTCTCGGTTAAACCTCTGCTCCCGGCCCGCCCTTTGCTCCCGGCCTGATCTTTTCTCCCGGCTAAAACTCTGCTCCCGGTTAAACCTCTGCCCCCGGCCCGCCCTTTGCTCCCGGCCTGATCTTTTCTCCCGGCCTGATCTTTTCTCCCGGCTAAACCTCTGCTCCCGGTTAAACCTCTGCCCCCGGCCCGCCCTTTGCTCCCGGCCTGATCTTTTCTCCCGGCTAAACCTCTGCTCCCGGTTAAAACTCTGCCCCCGGTCCGCCCTTTGCTCCCGGCCTGATCTTTTCTCCCGGCTTAACCTCTGCTCCCGGCCCAACTTCTGTTCCCGGTTAAACCTCTGCCCCCGGCCCGCCCTTTGCTCCCGGCCTGATCTTTTCTCCCGGCTTAACCTCTGCTCCCGGCCCAACTTCTGTTCCCGGTTAAACCTCTCCCCCGGCCCTCCCTTTGCTCCCGGCTTGATCTTTCCTCCCGGCTAAACCTCTGCTCCCAGTTAAACCTCTGCCCCCGGCCCGCCATTTGCTCCCAGCCCCATCTGTTCTCCCGGCTAAACCTCTGCTCCTGGCCAGACCTGTGCTTCCGACCTGATCTTTTTCTTCTGGATTAACCTTTTCTGCGGGCCTGACCTTTGCTCCCGGCCCCACCTTTTCTCCGGGTCTCCCTTTGCTCCCGGCTTGATCTTTTTTCCCGGCTAAACCTCTGCTCCCAGTTAAACCTCTGCCCCCGGCCCGCCCTTTGCTCCCGGCCTGATCTTTTCTCCCGGCTAAACCTCTGCTCCCGGTTAAACCTCTGCCCCCGGCCCGCCCTTTGCTCCCGGCCTGATCTTTTCTCCCGGCTAAACCTCTGCTGCCGGTTAAACCTCTGCCCCCGGCCCGCCCTTTGCTCCCGGCCTGATCTTTTCTTCCGGCCCGATGTTTTCTCCCGGCTAAACATCTCCTCCCGGTAAAACCTGTGCCCCCGGCCCGCCCTTTGCTCCCGTCCTAATCTTTTCTGCTGGCTAAACCTCTGCTTCCGGCCTGACCTGTGCTCCCGACCTGACCTTTTTCTTCCGGCCTAACTTTATTGCGGGCCTGACCTTTACCGCGGGTGTGGCCTTTGCTCCCGGCCCCACCTCAGCTACCGGCCTCACCTGTGCACCCGACCTGACCTTTTCTTCCAGCCTAAACTTTTCTGCGGGTCCAGCCTCTGCTCCCAGCCCCAACTTTGCTCTCGCCTTCTCCTCCCGGCCGACCCGTCTCCCTCAGGCTCCTGGGTCCGACCGGGCCTGACCGTTGCTACGGGCCTCCCTGGTGGCCCTCGCCTCCCCATGGGCCGAGCCCCCCGCCCCTCCCCGCCACCTGTGCGCTGTGGGGGACTGGGCGTCGCCCCATTACGGGGCCCCGTCGGCCCCCGGTCGGGTGCCCGGTGCCGCTCCCGGGATTGGAGGCTCGTCGGTGTTCTCCCGGGATCTGCCCCCCCTGCCGGGGGTGGTGTGTCTGCCTGGGTGAGTGGTAGTGGGGGAAGCCGCAGCTCGGCCGGAGGTGGGAGCTGGCTTGCTGGGTGGCTGGCTGGCTGGCTCACTCTGGCGTTTGTTTCTCTTGCCCTGCCAGGCCCGAACCACGGTGGGGCCTGCCGGCGGCACCGCTCCGGCCCACAGGGCCCGACGCTGCAGGCTGCTGCCCGCCCCTCGGCGGGGCCACCCCGACCTTAGTGGGAGAAGATGGAGAGCAACTGCACGTGAGTTGCGGGGGGTGGGGCGCCGGACACTCCGAGTTGCCTTCACCCTAGTCGCCGCCGCCGGCGTGGCAGGATCTGGCCCCGAGCGGCTGGACAGCCAGGCCCCGCCGAATCAGCCGCCTCCCCCCCACCTCCTCCTCCCTTGCCCCGACCAGCCGGATGCGTAGGAGGAGGAGGCGGAGCCAGCGGAGGAGTATTTTTCTTTTTCTTCTTCTTCTTCTTCTTATTCGTGTGGCTTTGGACTCTCCGGCCCCACCGGCACCCCCATGGGACGGCCCGGTCTTCCCCCGCTTTTCCCCGTCTTGGGCCCTCCTCTCTTGCCCTCGCCCCGGCTCTCTCCCCCTGGCCTGGCCTGGCTCTGCGCGCCCTCCCTTCTGGGCCGAGGCGCCCCCTCGGCCCCTGCCCGGCGCCGTTTCCCGCGTTTCCCCAGCCCTTGTTGGGGCCTCCTCCCGGCGGCTCCGGCCCTGCCCTTTGGCCCCGGCTCCCCTTTGCCCTCCCCCGCTGGCTTTTCGCCCGGCCCCCCTTGGTCCCGGCCTTGCCCTTTGGCCCCTCGTACCACCCTTTCCCCTCTAGCCGCCCCCGCTTGTCCTCCCGTCACCTGGCCTCGGCCTCGGGCACCGCAGTCTACCTGGCCTCCGCTTGGTCCCCGGCCTCCAGTCTTCCCAGAGCGCCCGCTGCCCTCGGCTCCGGCCCTCCCCCTCGGCCCTGGACGCCGCCACCCCTTTTCGGCTGCCGGCCTCCCCGGGCCGCCCCCCCCCATCGTCCCCCTGGGCTCCCGCCCTCCTCCCCTTGCCCCCCGGCTCGTCTTGGCCCCTGCCCTCCCTGGGCTCCCCCTCCTCCTCTGGGTCGGTCCCCAGCTCGCCCTACCTTTTCTCCCCGTCGGTGCTGAGCTCCTGGTCGGACCTTTTCTGCGCGTCTGACCTTTGCTCCCGCCCTACCCTTTGCTCCCGGCCCCACCTTTTCTCCCGGCCAAACCTCTGCTCCCGGCCTGACCTTTTCTCTCAGCGAAACCTTTTCTCCGGGTCTGACCTTTGCTCCCGGCCCTACCGCTTCTGCGGGTCTGCCCTTTGCTCCCGGCCTGATCTTTTCTCCCGGCCGAACCTCTGCTCCCGGCTAAACCTCTGCTCCCGGCCCGACCTTTGCTCCCGTCCTAATCTTTCCTGCCGGCTAAACCTCTTCTCGCGGCCTGACCTGTGCTCCCGACCTGACCTTTTCCTTCCGGCCTAACCTTTTCTGCTGGCCTGACATTTGCTCCCGGCCTGACCTTTTCTGCGGGTCTGGCCTCTGCTCCCACCCCCACCTTTGCTGCCGGCCAAACCTCTGCTCCCGGCCTGGCCTTTTCTCTCAGCTAAACCTCTTCTGCGGGCATGACCTTTCCTCCCGGCCTGACCTTTTCTGCGGGTCTGGCCTCTGCTCCCGGCCCAACCTTTGCTCCCGGCCTAATTTTCCTCCCGGCTAAACCTCTGCTCCCGGCCTGCCCTGTGCTCCCGACCTGACCTTTTCTTCCGGCCTAACCTTTTCTGCGGGTCTGACCTCTACTCCCGGCCCAACCTCTGCTCCCGGTGAACCCTTTGCTCCTCGGCTGCTCCGTTTTGTGTCCAGGCCTCCCCTCAGCTGTTGGGCCTCCCTTTTCCCGGCCCCGTCCCCTTGTCGCCTCGTCCCCCCACCCCCTTTTCCCCTCGTCGGACCTTTTCCTCTCGCCGACCCGTGTTCCCGGGCCCGGCTTTTTGTCGCCGCGGTCCCTTTTCTCCGGGCCTCCCCCTTTGTCCTAGGTACCCCGGGTGGCAGCCCGTCAGCTGGCGTCCCGGCCCCACCTAATGCCCGCGGCCCGCTTAGCCCTCCCGTCCTTTTGGCACCCGTACCCACTCTGTCCCCGGGCCCCACTTTCCCCCCAGCGCCCCCGCCCGTCTCCCTTCGCCCCCTGCAGGGGATCCGGGCTGCTTGCGGGCGGCCCGTCCGGTCCGCTCGGCTGGGGACAGGCGCCGCACCACAACCCCCGCTGACTTCTCCGCCCCAGGCCGGCCCGGGCCCCCGAGGAGCCCCTGCCTCACCCCTGGCTAGTTGGCCCCCTTTCCGGGCTGAGGGGGGCGTGTCCGGGTGGGGCGGGCGACTCTGATGTCCACGGACGTTGCGGGGCCTAGGCCAGGGAACCGTGGCCGCCAGAGAGGGAGGGCGGGAGGGCGGGCAGGTGCCCCGCAGCTCGGCCGGACGTGGGAGCTGGCTCGCTGGGTGGCTGGCTGTCTGGCTCACTCTTGGTTTTGTTTCTCTTGCACTCCCAGGCCCTAAGCACGGTGGGGCCTGCCGGCGGCGCCGCCCCGGCCTGCCCGGGCCCGACGCTGGAGGCTGCTGCCCTCTCCTCGGCGGGGCCACACCGACCTTAGTGGGAGAAGATGGAGAGCACCTGCACGTGAGTCGGGGGAGGGGCGGGCGGCGCCGGACCCTCCCAGTCGCCCTCACCGTCGTCGCCACGGCTGCCGGGGCAGGATCCCGTCCCGAGCGGCTGAACAGCCTGGCCCCGCCGGACCAGCCGGCTCCCCCCACCTCCTCCTCCCTTGCCCCTACCAGCAGGATGCGTAGGAGGAGGAGGCGGAGCCAGCGGAGGGGGATTCTTCTTTTTCTTCTACTTCTACTTCTACTTCTACTTCTTCTTCATCTTCTTCTTCTTCTTGTGGCTTTGGACTCTCCGGCCCCACCAGCCCCCCCACGGGACGGCCTGGTGTTCCCCCCCTTCTCCCCATCTTGGGCCCTCCCCTCTTGCCCTCGCCCCGGCTCTCTCCCCCTCCCCTGGCCTTTCCTGGCCTGGCCTGGCCTTGCCTGGCTCAGCGCGCCCTCCCTTCTGGCCGGAGGCCCCCCCTTGGTCCCGGCCTTGCCCTTTGGCCGCTCGCGCCCCCCTTTCCCCTCTCGCCACCCCCCTTGTCCTCCCGTCGCCTGGCCTTGGCCTCCGGCCCCGCCGTCTGCCTGGCCTCCACTTGGTCCCCGGCCTGCGGTGTTTCCACAGCGCCCTCCGCCCTCGGCTCCGGCCCTCCCCCTCGGCCCTCGCCGCCGCCACCCCGTTTCTGCTGCTGGCCTCCCCTTGCCCCCCCCCGCCTCTCTTCTTGGCCCCTGCCCTCCCTGGGCTCGCTGTCCTCCCCTGGGTCGGTCTCCAGCTCACCCCACCTCTTCTCCCCGTCGGTCCTGAGCTTTTCTGCACGTCTGACCTTTGCTCCTGGCTTAACCTCGGCTCCCGGCGCGACCTTTTCTCCCGGCCCCACCTTTTCTCCCATGCAAACCTCTGCTCCCGGCCTGACCTTTTATCTCAGCTAAAGCTTTTCTGCGGGTCTGACCTTTGCTCCCGGCCTGATCTCTTCTCCCGGCTAAACCGCTGCTCCCGGCTAAACCTCTGCTCCCGGCCCGACCTTTGCTCACGTCCTAATCTTTTCTTCTGGCTAAACCTCTGCTTCCGGCCTGACCTGTGCTCCCGACCTGACCCTTTTCTTCCGGCCTGACCTTTTCTGCGGGTCTAACCTGTGCTCCCGCCCTTCCCTTTGCTCCCGGCCCCACCTTTTTTCCCGGCCAAACCTCTGCTCCCGGCCAAACCACTGCTCCCGGCCTGACCTTTTCTCTCAGCTAAACCACTTCTCCGGGTCTGCCCTTTGCTCCCGGCCTGCTCTTTCCTCCCGTCCAAACCTCTGGTCCCGGCTAAACCTCTGCTCCCGGCCCGACCTTTGCTCGCCGCCTAATCTTTTCTGCCGGCTAAACCTCTGTTCCCGGCCTGACCTGTGCTCCCGACCTGACCTTTTTCTTCCGGATTAACCTTTTCTGCGGGCCTGACCTTTGCTCCCGGCCCCAACTTTTCTCCCGGCCCAACCTCTGCTCCCAGCCTGACCTTTTCTCTCAGCTAAACCTCTTCTGCGGGCCTGACCTTTGCTCCCGGCCTGACCTTTTCTGCGGGTCTGGCCTCTGCTCTCGGCCCCACCTTTGCTCCCGCCCAAATCTCTGCTCCCGGCTAAACCTCTGCTCCTGGCCCGACCTTTGCTCCCGGCCTAATCTTTCCTCCCGGCTAAACCTCTGCTCCCAGCCTGCCCTGTGCTCCCGACCTGACCTTTTCTTCCGGCCTAACCTTTTCGGTGGGTCTGACCTTTTCTCCCGGCCTAACCTTTTCTGCGGGTCTGACCTTTGCTCCCGGCCCAACCTCTGCTCCCGGTGAACCCTTTGCTACTCGGCCGCTCCGTTTTGTGTCCGGGCCTCCCCTCGGCTGTGGGCCTCCCCTTTCCCTGCCCTGTCCCGTCGTCGCCTCGCCCCCCCCCCCAGCCCTCTTACTCCTCGTGGGACCTTTTCCTCTGGCCGACCCCTGTTCCCGGGTCCGGCCTTTTTTCGCCACGGTCCCTTTTCTCCGGGCCTCCCCCTTTATCCCAGGTCCCCCGTTTCGCGGCCCGTCAGCTGGCTTCCCGGCCCCACCTTTTGCCCTCGACCCCCTTTCTCCTCCCGGCCTTCGCCTTCCCCCTCCCGTCCTTTTGGGACCCGGCCCCACTCTGTCCCCTCGCCCCACTTTTCCCCCAGCCCCCCCGCCCGTCTCCCCTCGCCCCCCGCTTTGTTTTCTTCTCCCCGTCTCGCCTTCTCCTCCCGGCCGACCCGTCTCCCTCGGTCTCCCGGGTCCGCCCGGGCCTGACCGTTGCCACGGGCCTCTCTTGTGGCCCTCGCCTCCCTATGGGCCCAGCCCCACCCCATCCCCGCCACCTGTGCGCTGTGGCGGACTCGGCGCCGCCCCATTGTGGGGCCCCGGTCGGCCCCCCGTCGGGTGCCCGGTGCCGCTCCCGGGCTTGGAGGCTCGTCGGTGTTCTCCTGGGGTCCGACCCACTGCCCCCTCGGCCCTCTACCTGAGTGGCCTCTGCGCCGCCACCCAAGGGGACGGGGGGGGCAGCGGGGGCGGGTGTCTTCCTGGGTGAGTGGTGGCGGGGAAATCCACGGGGTGAGACGCAGGCCCCTCCCGGGACCCCGGGGGTCCGGGCTTCTTGCGGCCGGCCCGTCCAGTCCGCTCTGCTGGGGACAGGCGCAGCACCGCAACCCCCACCGCCCTCCCCGCACCAGGCCGGCCCCGGCCCCCGCGGAGACCGTGCCTCTCCCCCGCCCAGCTGGCCGCCTTTCCGGGCTGAGGGGGGGTTGGGTCCGGGTGGGGCAGGGGCGGCTGATGGCCACGGATGTCGCGGGGCCTAGTCCACGGAACCGCGGCCGCTAGAGAGGGCGGGCGGGCGGGCAGGGGCCCCGCAGCTCGGCCGGAGGTGGGAGCTGGCTCGCTGGGTGGCTGGCCGGCTGGCTCACTCTGGCGTTTGTTTCTCTTGCCCTCCCAGGCCCAAACCACGGTGGGGCCTGCCGGCGGCGCCACCCCGGCCCGCCCGGGCCTGATGCTGGAGGCTGCTGCCCGCCCCTCGGCGGGGCCACACCGACCTTAGTGGGAGAAGCTGGAGAGCACCTGCACGTGAGTCGGGGGTGGGGGGACGGCGCCGGACCCTCCGAGTCGCCCTCCCCGTCGTCGCCACCGGGGCGGGATCCCGCCCCGAGCGGCTGGGCAGCCTGGCCCCGCCGGACCGGCCGCCCCCCCCGCCCCCCCTCCTCTCTTGCCCCGACCAGCAAGATGCGTAGGAGGAGGCGGAGCCAGCGGAGAAGGATTCTTCTTTTTCTTCTTCTTCTTCTTCTTCTTCTTCTTCTTCTTCTTCTTCTTCTGGCTTTGGACTCTCCGGCCCCACCGGCCCCCCACGGGACAGCCTGGTGTTACCCCGCTTTTCCCCGTCTCGGTCCCTCCCCTCTTGCCCTCGCCCCGGCTCTCTCCCCCTCCTCTGGCCTGGCCTGGCCTGGCCTGGCACTGCGAGCCCTCCCTTCTGGCCCGAGGCCCCCCCTTGGTTCCGGCCTTGCCCTTTGGCCGCTCGCGCCCCCCTTTCCCCTCTCGCCACCCCCCTTGTCCTCCCGTCGCCTGGCCTTGGCCTCTGGCCCCGCCGTCTGCCTGGCCTCCGCTCGGTCCCCGGCCTGCGGTGTTCCCGGAGCGCCCGCCGCCCTCGGCTCCGGCCGTCCCCCTCGGCCCTGGCCTCTGCCACCCCGTTTCTGCTGCTGGCCTCCCCTTGCCCCCCCCCCGGCTCGTCTTGGCCCCTGCCCTCCCCAGGCTCCCTCTGCTCCCCTGGGCCGGTCCCCAGCTCGCCCCACCTTTTCCCCCTGTCGGTCCTGAACTTCCGGCTGGACCTTTTCTGCACGTCTGACCTTTGCTCCTTCTTAACCTCGGCTCCTGGCCCGCCCTTTGCTCCCGGCGCGACCTTTTCTCCCGGCCCCACCTTTTCTCCCGCCCAAACCTCAGCTCCCGGCCTGACCTTTTATCTCAGCTAAAGCTTTTCGGCGGGTCTGCCCTCTGCTCCTGGCCAGACCTTTTCTTCTGGCCCAACCTTTTTCTTCTGGCCTAAGCTTTTCTGCGGGCCTAACCCTTGCTCCCCACCCCACCTCTGCTCCCGGCCCGATCTTTGCTCCCGGCCTGATCTTTCCTCCCGGCCAAACCTCTGCTCCCGGCCAAACCTCTGCTCCCGGCCAAACCTCTGCTCCCGGCCAAACCTCTGCTCCCGGCCTGACCTTTTCCCTCAGCTAAACCTCTGCTATCCGCCTCACCTTTGCTCCCGGCCTGATCTTTCCTCCCGTCCAAACCTCTGCTCCCGGCCCGCCCTTTGCTCCCGGCCTGATCTTTTCTCCCGGCCAAACGTCTGTTCCCGGCTAAACCTCTGCTCCCGGCCCGCCCTTTGCGCCCAGCCCCATCTTTTCTCCCGGCTAAACCTCTGCTGCCGGCCCCACCTTTTCTGCGGGTCTCCCTTTGCTCCCGGCCTGGTCTTTTCTCCCGGTTAAAACTCTGCCCCCGGCCCGCCCTTTGTTTCCGACCGGATCTTTTCTCCTGGCTAAACCTCTGCCCCCGGCCCGCCCTTTGCTCCCGGCCTGATCCTTTCTTCCGGCCTGATGTTTTCTCCCGGCTAAATCTCTGCCCCCGGCCCGCCCTTTGCTCCCGGCCTGATCCTTTCTTCCAGCCTGATGTCTTCTCCCGGCTAAATCTCTGCCCCCGGCCCGCCCTCTGCTCCCGGCCTGATGTTTTCTCCCGGCTAAACCTCTGCCCCCGGCCCGCCCTTTGCTTCCGACCGGATCTTTTCTCCCAGACAAACCTCTGCTCCCGTCCTGACCTCTGCCCCCGGCCCGCCCTTTGCTCCCGGCCTGATCTTTTTTCCCGGCTAAACCTCTGCTCCCGGCCTGACTTGTGCTCCCGGCCTGACTTGTGCTCCCGACATGACTTTTTCTTCTGGATTGACCTATTCTGCGCGTCTGACCTTTGCTCCCGCCATGACCTTTTCTTCCGGCCCCACCTTTTCTCCCGGCCCCACCTTTTCTCCCGGCCCCACCTTTTCTCCCGGCCAAACTTGTGCTCCCGGCCTGATCTTTTCTCCCGGCTAAACCTCTGCTCCCGGTTGAACCTCTGCCCCTGGCCCGCCCTTTGCTCCCGGCCTGATCTCTTCTCCCGGCTAAATCTCTGCTCCCGGTTAAACCTCTGCCCCCGGCCCGCCCTTTGCTCCCGGCCTGATCTTTTCTCCCGGCTAAACCTCTGCTCCTGGTTAAACCTCTGCCGCCGACCCGCCCTTTGCTCCCGGCCTGATCTTTTCTCCCGGCTAAACCTCTGCCCCCGCCCCGCCCTTTGCTCCCGGCCTGATCTTTTCTCCCGGTGAAACCTCTGCCCCCGGCCTGCCCTTTGCTCCCGGCTAAACCTCTGCTCCCGGTTAAACCTCTGCCCCCCGCCCGCCCTTTGCTTCCGACCGGATCTTTTCTCCTGGCTAAACCTCTGCCCCCGGCCCGCCCTTTGCTCCCGGCCTGATCTTTTCTCCCTGCCCCATCTTTTCTCCCGGCTAAACCTCTCCTCCCGGCCCGCCGTTTGCTCCCGGCCTGTTCTTTTCTCCCGGCTAAAACTCTGCTCCCGTTTAAACCTCTGCCCCCGGCCCGCCCTTTGCTCCCGGCCCCATCTTTTCTCCCGGCTAAACCTCTGCTCCCGCTTAAACCTCTGCCCCCGGCCCGATCTTTCTCCCGGCCAAACCTCTGCTCCCGGTAAACCTCTGCCCCCGGCCCGCCCTTTGCTCCCGGCCTGATCTTTTATTCCGGCCTGAAGTTTTCTCCCGGCTAAATCTCTGCCCCCAGCCCGCCCTTTGCTCCCGGCCTGATCCTTTCTCCCAGCCTGACCTTTTCTCCCGGCCTGACCTCTGCCCCCGGCCCGCCCTTTGCTTCCGACCGGATCTTTTCTCCCGGTTAAACCTCTGCCCCCGGCCCGCCCTTTGCTCCCGTCCTGATATTTTCTCCCGGCTAAACCTCTGCTCCCGGTTAAACCTCTGCCCCTGGCACTCCCTCTGCTCCCGTCCTGATCTTTTCTCCCGGCCAAACATCTGTTCCCGGCTAAACCTCTGCTCCCGGCCCGCCCTTTGCTCCTGGCCTGATCTTTTCTCCCTGCTAAACCTCTGTTCCTGGTTAAACCTCTGCTCCCGGCCCACCCTTTGCTCCCGGCCTGATCTTCTCTCCCGGCCAAACCTCTGCTCCCGGTTAAACCTCTGCCCCCGGCCCGCCCTTTGCTCCCGGCCTGATCTTTTCTCCCGGCCTGACCTCAGCCCCCGTCCCGCCCTTTGCTCCCGGCATGATCTTTTCTCCCGACTAAACCTCTGCCCCCCGCCCGCCCTTTGCTCCCGGCCTGATGTTTTCCTCCGGCCTGACCTCTGCCCCCGGCCCGCCCTTTCCTCCCGGCGTGATCTTTTCTCCCAGCCACATATTTTCTCCTGGCCAAACCTCTGCCCCCGGCCCGCCCTTTGCTCCCGGCCTGATGTTTTCTCCCGGCCTGACCTCTGCCCCCGGTCCGCCCTTTGCTTCCGACCGGATCTTTTCTCCCCGCTAAACCTGTGCCCCCGGCCCGCCCTTTGCTCCCTGCCTGATCTTTTCTCCCGGCTAAACCTCTGCCCCCGGCCTGCCCTTTGCTTCCGGCCTGATGTTTTCTCCCGGCTAAATATCTGCTCCCGGTTAAACCTTTGGCCGCGGCCCGCCATTTGCTCCCGGCCCCATCTTTTCTCCCGGCTAAACCTCTGCTCCCGCTTAAACCTCTGCCCCCGGCCCAATCTTTTCTCCCGGCCAAACCTCTGCTCCCGGTTAAACCTCTGCTCCCGGCCCGCCCTTTGCTCCCGGCCTGATCTTTTCTCCCGGCTAAACCTCTGCTCCCGGCCCATCCTCTGCTCCCGGTTAAACCTCTGCTCCCGGCCCGCCCTTTGCTCCCGGCCTGATCTTTTCTCCCGGCTAAACCTCTGCTCCTGGCCTGACCTGTGCTTCCGACCTGATCTTTCTCTTCCGGATCAATCTTCTCTGCGGGCCTGACCTTTGCTCCCGGCCCCAGCTTTTCTGCGGGCCTGCCCTTTGCTCCCGGCCTGATCTTTTCTCCCGGCCAAACCTGTGCCCCTGGTTAAACCTCTGCCCCCGGCCCGCCCTTTTCTCCCGGCCTGATCTTTTCTCCTGGCTAAACCTCTGCCCCCGGCCCGCCCTTTGCTCCCGGCCTGATCTTTTCTCCCGGCTAAACCTCTGCTCCCGGGTAAACCTCTGCTCCCGGCCCAACCTCTGCTCCCGGTTAAACCTCTGCCGCCGGCCCGCCCTTTGCTCCTGGCCTGATCTTTTCTCCCGGCTAAACCTCTGCCCCCGGCACTCCCTTTGCTCCCGGCCTGATCTTTTCTCCTGGCTAAACCTCTGCTCCCGGCCCGCCCTTTGCTCCCGGCCTGGTCTTTTCTCCCGAGTAAACCTCTGCCCGCGGCCTGACCTGTGCTCCAGACCTGACCTTTTTCTTCTGGATTAACCTTTTCTGCGGGCCTGACCTTTGCTCCCGGCCCCACCTTTTCTGCGGGTCTCCCTTTGCTCCCGGCCTGATCTTTTCCCCCGCCTAAACCTCTGCCCCCGGCCCGCCCTTTGCTCCCAGCCTGATCTTTTCTCCCGGCTAAATCTCTGCTCCCGGTTAAACCTCTGCCCACGGCCCGCCCTTTGCTCCCGGCCTGATCTCTTCTCCCGGCTAAACCTCTGTTCCCGGTTAAACCTCTGCCCCCGGCCCACCCTTTGCTCCCGGCTTGATCTTTTCTCCCGGCTAAACCTCTGCTCCCGGTTAAACGTCTGCCCCCGGCCCGCCATTTGCTCCCAGCCCCATCTTTTCTCCCGGCTAAACCTCTGCTCCCAGCCTGACCTGTGCTCCCCACCTGACCTTTTCTTCCGGCCTAAACTTTTCTGCGGGTCTGACTTTTCTTCCGCCCTAACCTTTTCTGCGGGTCTAACCTCTGCTCCTGGCCTGACCTGTGCTCCCGACCTTACCTTTTTCTTCCGGATTAACCTTTTCAGCGGGCCTGACCTTTGCTCCCGGCCCGCCCTTTGCTCCCGGCCTGGTCTTTTCTCCCGGTTAAACCTCTGCCCCCGGCCCGCCCTTTGTTTCCGACCGGATCTTTTCTCCTGGCTAAACCTCTGCCCCCGGCCCGCCCTTTGCTCCCGGCCTGATCCTTTCTTCCGGCCTGATGTTTTCTCCCGGCTAAATCTCTGCCCCCGGCCCGCCCTCTGCTCCCGGCCTGATGTTTTCTCCCGGCTAAACCTCTGCTCCCGGACAAGCCTCTGCCCCCGGCCCGCCCTTTGTTTCCGACCGGATCTTTTCTCCTGGCTAAACCTCTGCCCCCGGCCCGCCCTTTGCTCCCGGCCTGATCCTTTCTTCCGGCCTGATGTTTTCTCCCGGCTAAATCTCTGCCCCCGGCCCGCCCTCGGCTCCCGGCCTGATGTTTTCTCCCGGCTAAACCTCTGCTCCCGGACAAACCTCTGCCCCCGGCCCGCCCTTTGCTTCCGACCGGATCTTTTCTCCCGGACAAACCTCTGCTCCCGGCCTGACTTGTGCTCCCGACCTGACCTTTTAATTCTGGATTAACCTTTTCTGCGCGTCTGACCTTTGCTCCTGCCCTGACCTTTTCTCCCGGGCCCACCTTTTCTCCCGCCCTGACCTTTTCTCCCGGCCAAACCTCTACTCCCGGCCTGATCTTTTCTCCCGGCTAAACCTCTGCTCCCGGTTGAACCTCTGCCCCTGCCCCGCCCATTGCTCCTGGCCTGATCTCTTCTCCCGGCTAAATCTCTGCTCCCGGTTAAACCTCTGCCCCCGGCCCGCCCTTTGCTCCCGGTCTGATCTTTTCTCCCGGCTAAACCTCTGCTCCCGCCCCGCCCTTTGCTCCCGGCCTGATCTTTTCTCCCGGTGAAACCTCTGCCCCCGTCCCGCCCTTTGCTTCCGACCGGATCTTTTCTCCTGGCTAAACCTCTGCCCCCGGCCCGCCCTTTGCTCCTGGCCTGATCTTTTCTCCCGGCTAAACCTCTGCTCCCGGTTAAACCTCTGCCCCCGGACCGCCCTTTGCTCCCGGCCTGATCTTTTATTCCGGCCTGAAGTTTTCTCCCGGCTAAATCTCTGCCCCCAGCCCGCCCTTTGCTCCCGGCCTGATCCTTTCTCCCAGCCTGACCTTTTCTCCCGGCCTGACCTCTGCCCCCGGCCCGCCCTTTGCTTCCGACCGGATCTTTTCTCCCGGTTAAACCTCTGCCCCCGGCCCGCCCTTTGCTCCCGTCCTGATATTTTCTCCCGGCTAAACCTCTGCTCCCGGTTAAACCTCTGCCCCTGGCACTCCCTCTGCTCCCGTCCTGATCTTTTCTCCCGGCCAAACATCTGTTCCCGGCTAAACCTCTGCTCCCGGCCCGCCCTTTGCTCCTGGCCTGATCTTTTCTCCCTGCTAAACCTCTGTTCCTGGTTAAACCTCTGCTCCCGGCCCACCCTTTGCTCCCGGCCTGATCTTCTCTCCCGGCTAAACTTCTGCTCCCGGGAAAACCTCTGCCCCCGGCCCGCCCTTTGCTCCTGGCCTGATCTTTTCTCCCGGCTAAACCTCTGCTCCCGGTCAAACCTCTGCCCCCGGACCGCCCTTTGCTCCCGGCCTGATCTTTTATTCCGGCCTGAAGTTTTCTCCCGGCTAAATCTCTGCCCCCAGCCCGCCCTTTGCTCCCGGCCTGATCCTTTCTCCCAGCCTGACCTTTTCTCCCGGCCTGACCTCTGCCCCCGGCCCGCCCTTTGCTTCCGACCGGATCTTTTCTCCCGGTTAAACCTCTGCCCCCGGCCCGCCCTTTGCTCCCGTCCTGATATTTTCTCCCGGCTAAACCTCTGCTCCCGGTTAAACCTCTGCCCCTGGCACTCCCTCTGCTCCCGTCCTGATCTTTTCTCCCGGACAAACATCTGTTCCCGGCTAAACCTCTGCTCCCGGCCCACCCTTTGCTCCCGGCCTGATCTTCTCTCCCGGCTAAACTTCTGCTCCCGGGAAAACCTCTGCCCCCGGCCCGCCCTTTGCTCCCGGCCTGATCTTTTCTCCCGGCCAAACCTCTGATCCAGGCTACACCTCTGTTCCCGGCCCGACCTTTGCTCCCGGCCCCACCTTTTCTCCCGGCCAAACCTCTGCTCCCGGCCTGACCTTTTCTCTCAGCTAAACCTCTTCTGCGGGCCTGACCTTTGCTCCAGGCCTGACCTTTTCTGCGGATCTGGTCTCTGCTCCCGGCCAAACCTCTGCTCCCGCCCTGACCTTTTCTCTCAGCTAAACCTCTTCTGCGGGTCTGCCCTTTGCTCCCGGCCTCATCTTTCCTCCCGTCCAAACCTCTGCTCCCGGCTAAACCTGTGCTCCCGGCCGGACCTTTGCTCCCGGCCTGATCTTTTCTCCCGGCCAAACCTCTGCTCCCGGCCCCACCTTTGTTCCCGGCCAAACCTCTGCTCCCGGCTAAACCTCTGCTCCCGGCCCGACTTTGGTCCCGGCCTAATCTTTCCTCCCGGCTCAACCTGTGCTCCCGGACTGCCCTGTGCTACTGACCTGACCTTTTCTTCCGGCCTAACCTTTTCTGTGGATCTGACCTTTTCTTCCGGCCTAACCTTTTCTGAGGGTCTGACCTTTGCTCCCGGCCTAACCTCTGCTCCCGGTGAACCCTTTGCTCCTCGGCTGCTCCGTTTTGTTTCTGGGCTTCCCCTCGGCTGTGGGCCTCCCTTTCCTGGCCCCGTCCCCTCGTCGCCTCGCCCCCCCACCCCACTTACCGCTCGTCGGACCTTTTCCTCTCCCCGACCCCTGTTCCTTGGCCCGGCCTTTTTTCGCCGCAGTCCCTTTTCTCCGGGCCTCCCCCTTTGTCATAGGTGCCCCGTTTCGCGGCCCGTCAGCTGGCTTCCCGCCCCCACATTTTGCCCTCGGCCCCCTTTCTCCTCCCGGCCTCCCCCTTCCCTTTCCCGGCCTTTTTGGGCCCGGCCCCACTCTGTCCCCGAGCCACACTGTCCCCTCACCCCCCGCTTTTTTTTCCTCTCCCCGTCTCGCTTTCTCCTCCCCGCCGACCCGTCTCCCTCGGTCTCCCGGGTGTGCCCGGGCCTAACCGTTGCAAAGGGCCTCTCTGGTGGCCCTCGCCTCCCCATGGGCCCAGGCCCCCCGTCTCCCGCCACCTGCGCGCTGTGGCGGACTCGGCGCCGCCCCATTGTGGGGCCCCTGTCGGCCCCCCGTCAGCTGCCCGGGGCCGCACCCGGGCTTGGAGGCTCGTCGGTGTTCTCCTGGGGTCCGACCCCCCTGCCGCCTCAGCCCTCTCCCTGAATGGCCGCTGCGCTGCCACCCCAGGGGCCGGGGGTGGCGGCGGGGGGTGGTGTGTCTTCCTGGGTGAGTGGTGGCGGGGGAAGCCGCGGGATGAGACACAGGCCCCTCCCGGGACCCCGGGTGTCCGGGCTCCTTGCGGCCGCCCCGTCCGGTCCGCTCGGCTGGGGACAGGCGCAGCACCGCAACCCCTGAAGCCCTCTCCGCCCCAGGCCGGCCCCGGCCCCCGCCGAGACCCTGCCGATCCCCCGCCCAGCTGGACCCCTTTCCGGGCTGAGGGGGGGCGGGTCTGGGTAGGGCGGGGGTGCTGATGGCCACGGGCGTCGCGGGGCCTAGTCCACGGAACCGTGGCCACCAGAGAGGGCAGGTGAGCGGGCAGGGACCCCGCAACTCGGCCGGAGGTGGGAGCTGGCTCGCTGGGTGGCTGGCTGTCTGGCTCACTCTGGCGTTTGTTTCTCTTGCCCTCCCAGACCCGAACCCGGCCCAAACCTCTGCTCCCGGCCAAACCTCTGCTCCCGGCCTGACCTTTTCCCTCAGCTAAACCTCTGCTATCCGCCTCACCTTTGCTCCCGGCCTGATCTTTCCTCCCGTCCAAACCTCTGCTCCCGGCCCGCCCTTTGCTCCCGGCCTGATCTTTTCTCCGGGCCAAACCTCTGCTCCCGGCTAAACCTCTGCTCCCAGCCCGACATTTGCCCCCGGCCTGACCATTTCTGCGTGTCTGGCCTTTGCTCCCGGCCCCACCTTTGCTGCCGGCCAAACCTCTGCTCCCGGCTAAACCTTGGCTCCCGGCCCCACCTTTGCTCCCGGCCTAATCTTTCCTCCCGGCTAAACCTCTGCTCCCAGCCTGACCTGTGCTGCTGACCTGACCATTTCTTCCGGCCCAACCTTTTCTGCGGGTCTGACCTTTGCTCCCGGCCCCACTTTTCCTCCCGGCCAAACCTCTGCCCCCGGCTAAACCTCGGCTCCCGGCCCAACATTTGCTCCCGGCCTCATCTTTTCTCCCGGCCAAACCTCTGTTCCCGGCCTGCCCTTTCCTCCCGGCGCGACCTTTGCTCCCTGCCCCACCTTTTCTCCCGGCCAAACCTCTGCTCCAGGCCAAACCACTGCTCCCGGCCCGACCTTTGCTCCCTGCCTAATCTTTCCTCCCGGCTAAACCTCTGTTCCCGGCCTGACCTGTGCTCCCGACCTGACCTTTTTCTTCCTGATTAACCTTTTCTGCGGGCCTCACCTTTGCTGCCGGCCCCACCTTTGCTCCCGGCCAAACCTCCGCTCCCGGCCTGACCTTTTCTCTCAGCTAAACCTCTTGTGCGGGTCTGCCCTTTGCTCCCGGCCTGATCTTTCCTCCCGTCCAAACCTCTGCTCCCGGCTAAAGCTGTGCTCCCGGCCCGACCTTTGCTCCCGGCCTGATCTGTTCTCCCGGCCAAACACCTGCTCCCGGCCAAACCTCTACTCCTGGCCAAAACTCTGTTCCCGGCCTGACCTTTTCTCTCAGCTAAACCTCTTCTGCGGGTCTGCCTTTGCTCCCGGCCTGATCTTTCCTCCCGTCCATACCTCCGCTCCCGGCTAAACCTGTGCTCGCGGCCTGATATTTTCTCCCGGCCAAACCTCTGCTCCCGGTTAAACCTCTGCCCCCGGCCCGCCCTTTGCTCCCGGCCTGATCTCTTCTCCCGGCTAAACCTCTGCTCCCGGTTAAACCTCTGCCCCCGGCCCGCCCTTTGCTCCTGGCCTGATCTTTTCTCCCGGCTAAACCTCTGCTCCCGGTGAAACCTCTACTCCCGGCCCGCCCTTTGCTCCCGGCCTGATCTTTTCTCCCGGCTAAACCTCTGCTCCCGGTTAAACCTTTGCCCCCGGCCCGCCTTTTGCTCCCGGCCTGATCTTTTCTCCCGGCTAAACCTCTACTCCCGGTTAAACCTCTGCTCCCGGCCCGCCCTTTGCTCCCGGCCTGATCTCTTCTCCGGGCTAAACCTCTGCTCCCAGTTAAACCTCTGCCCCCGGCCCGCCATTTGCTCCCAGCCCCATCTTTTCTCCTGGCTAAACCTCTGATCCTGGCCTGACCTGTGCTTCCGACCTGATCTTTTTCTTCCGGATTAACATTTTCTGCGGGCCTGACCTTTTCTCCCGGCCCCACCTTTTCTGCGGGTCTCCCTTTGCTCCCGGCCTGATCTTTTTTCCCGGCTAAACGTCTGCTCCCGGTTAAACCTCTGCCACCGGCCCGCCCTTTGCTCCCGGACTTATCTTTTCTCCCGGCTTAACCTCTGCTCCCAGCCCAACTTCTACTCCCGGTTAAACCTCTGCCCCCGGCCCGCCCTTTGTTCCCGGCCTGATTTTTTCTCCCGGCTAAACCTCGGCTCCCGGTTAAACCTCTGCCCCCGGGCCGCCCTTTGCTCCCGGCCTGATCTTCTCTCCCGGCTAAACCTCTGCTCCCGGTTAAACGTCTGCCCCCGGCCCGCCCTTTGCTCCCGGCCTGATCTGTTCTCCCGGCTAAACCTCTGCTCTCGGTTAAACCTCTGCTCCCGGCCCGCCCTTTGCTCCCGGCCTGATCTTTTCTCCTGGCTAAAACTCTGCTCTCGGTTAAACCTCTGCTCCCGGCCCGCCCTTTGCTCCCGGCCTGATCTTTTCTCCCGGCTAAAACTCTGCTCCCATTTAAACCTCTGCCCCCGGCCCGCACTTTGCTCCCGGCCTGATCTTTTCTCCCGGCTAAACCTCCGCTCCGGGTTAAACCTCTGCCCCCGCCCCGCCCTTTGCTCCCGGCCTGATCTTTTCTCCCGGCTAAACCACTGCTCCCGGTTAAACCTCTGCCCAAGGCCCGCCCTTTGCTCCCGGCCTGATCTATTCTCCCGGCTAAACCTCTGCTCCCGGTTAAACCTCTGCCCCTGGTCCCCCCTTTGCTCCCGGCCTGATCTTTTCTCCCGGCTTAACCTCTGCTCCCGGCCCAACTTCTGTTCCCGGTTAAACCTCTGCCGCCGGCCCGCCCTTTGCTCCCGGCATGATCTTTTCTCCCGGCTAAACCTCTGCTCCCGGTTAAACCTCTGCCCCCGGCCCGCCCTTTGCTCCCGGCCCGATCTTTTCTCCCGGCTAAACCTCTGCTCCCGGTTAAACCTCTACCCCCGGCCCACCCTTCGCTCCCGGCCTGACCTTTTCTCCCAGCTAAACCTCTGCTCCCGGTTAAACCTCTGCCCCCGGCCCGCCTTTTGCTCCCGGCCTGATCTTTTCTCCCGGTTAATTAAACCTCTGCTCCCGGTTAAACCTCTGCTCCCGGCCCGCCCTTTGCTCCCGGCCTGATCTCTTCTCCCGGCTAAACCTCTGCTCCCGGTTAAACCTCTGCCCCCGGCCCGCCCTTTGCTCCCGGCCTGATCTCTTCTCCCGGCTAAACCTCTGCTCCCGGTTAAACCTCTGCCCCCGGCCCGCCCTTTGCTCCTGGCCTGATCTTTTCTCCCGGCTAAACCTCTGCTCCCGGTGAAACCTCTACTCCCGGCCCGCCCTTTGCTCCCGGCCTGATCTTTTCTCCCGGCTAAACCTCTGCTCCCGGTTAAACCTTTGCCCCCGGGCCGCCCTTTGCTCCCGGCCTGATCTTTTCTCCCGGCTAAACCTCTGCTCCCGGTTAAACCTTTGCCCCCGCCCCGCCCTTTGCTCCTGGCCTGATCTCTTCTCCGGGCTAAACCTCTGCTCCCAGTTAAACCTCTGCCCCCGGCCCGCCATTTGCTCCCAGCCCCATCTTTTCTCCTGGCTAAACCTCTGATCCTGGCCTGACCTGTGCTTCCGACCTGATCTTTTTCTTCCGGATTAACCTTTTCTGCGGGCCTGACCTTTTCTCCCGGCCCCACCTTTTCTGCGGGTCTCCCTTTGCTCCCGGCCTGATCTTTTTTCCCGGCTAAACGTCTGCTCCCGGTTAAATCTCTGCCACCGGCCCACCCTTTGCTCCCGGACTTATCTTTTCTCCCGGCTTAACCTCTGCTCCCGGCCCAACTTCTACTCCCGGTTAAACCTCTGCCCCCGGCCCGCCCTTTGTTCCCGGCCTGATTTTTTCTCCCGGCTAAACCTCGGCTCCCGGTTAAACCTCTGCCCCCGGGCCGCCCTTTGCTCCCGGCCTGATCTTCTCTCCCGGCTAAACCTCTGCTCCCGGTTAAACGTCTGCCCCCGGCCCGCCCTTTGCTCCCGGCCTGATCTGTTCTCCCGGCTAAACCTCTGCTCTCGGTTAAACCTCTGCTCCCGGCCCGCCCTTTGCTCCCAGCCTGATCTTTTCTCCCGGCTAAAACTCTGCTCTCGGTTAAACCTCTGCTCCTGGCCCGCCCTTTGCTCCCGGCCTGATCTTTTCTCCCGGCTAAAACTCTGCTCCCATTTAAACCTCTGCCCCCGGCCCGCCATTTGCTCCCAGCCCCATCTTTTCTCCCGGCTAAACCTCTGCTCCTGGCCTGACCTGTGCTTCCGACCTGATCTTTTTCTTCCGGATTAACCTTTTCTGCGCGCCTGACCTTTGCTCCCGGGCCCACCGTTTCTCCGGGTCTCCCTTTGCTCCCGGCTTGATCTTTTTTCCCGGCTAAACCTCTGCTCCCAGTTAAACCTCTGCCCCCGGCCCGCCCTTTGCTCCCGGCCTGATCATTTCTCCCGGCTAAACCTCTGCTCCGGGTTAAACCTCTGCCCCCGGCCCGACCTTTGCTCCCGGCCTGATCTTTTCTCCCGGCTAAACCACTGCTCCCGGTTAAACCTCTGCCCCCGGCCAGCCCTTTGCTCCCGGCCCGATCTTTTCTTCCGGCCTGATGTTTTCTCCCAGCTAAACATCTCCTCCCGGTAAAACCTGTGCCCCCGGCCCGCCCTTTGCTCCCGTACTAATCTTTTCTGCCGGCTAAACCTCTGCTTCCGGCCTGACCTGTGCTCCCGACCTGACCTTTTTCTTCCGGCCTAACTTTATTGCGGGCCTGACCTTTACTGCGGGCCTGACCTTTACTGCGGGTGTGGCCTTTGCTCCCGGCCCCACCTCAGCTACCGGCCTCACCTGTGCACCCGACCTGACCTTTTCTTCCAGCCTAAACTTTTCTGCGGTTCCAGCCTCTGCTCCCAGCCCCAACTTTGCTCCCGGCCAAACCGCTGCTCCCGGCTAAAGCTCTGCTCCCGGGCCGACCTTTGCTCCCGTCCTAATCTTTTCTGCCGGCTAAACCTCTGCTTCCGGCCTGACCTGGGCTCCCGACCTGACCTTTTCTTCCGGCCTGACCGTTTTCTGCAGGTCAGACCTTTTCTTCTGGCCTAAGCTTTTCTGTGGGTCTGACCTTTGCTCCCGGCCCAACCTCTGCTCCCGGTGACCCCTTTGCTCCTCGGCTGCTCCGTTTTGTGTCCGGGCCTTCCCTCGGCTCTTGGCCTCCCCTTTCCCGGCCCCGTCCCCTTCTCGCCTCAACACCCACGCCCTTTTCCCCTCGTCGGGACTTTTCCTTTCGCAGACCTCTGTTCCAGGGCCCGGGCTTTGGTCGCCGCGGTCCTTTTTCTCCGGGCCTCCCCCTTTGTCCTAAGTCCCCCTATTTGCGGCCCGTCAGCCAGCTTCCCGGCCCCACCTTTTGCCCTCGGCCCCCTTTCTCCTCCCGGCCTCCCCCTTTGGCCTCCCGTCCTTTTGGCGCCCGGCCCCACTCTGTCCCCGGCCCCCACTTTCCCCCCAGCCCCCCGCCCGTCTCCCTTCGCCTCCCGCTTTTTTTTCTTCTCCCCGTCTCGCCTTCTCCTTCCGGCCGCCCCGTCTCCCTCGGTCTCCAGGGTCCGCCCGGGCCCAACTGTTGCCTCGGTCCCCTCTGGTGGCCCTCCCATCCCCATGGGCCCAGCCCCCCCCCGCCACCTTTGCGCTGTGGCGGACTGGGCGCCGCCCCATTACGGGGCCCATGTCGCTACCCCGTCAGGCGCCCGGTGCCGCTCTCGGGCTTGGGGGCTTGTCGGTGTTCTCCCAGGGTCCGATCCCCCTGCCACCTCGGTCCTCTACTTGAGTGGCCACTGCGCTGTCACTCCAGGCGGCGGGGGGGAGGCGTGGAGGGGGGTGTCTGCCTGGGTGAGTGGTGGCGGGGGAAGCCGCGGGATGTTGGTATTTATTAAGCGCTTACTAAGTGCAGACCACAGTTCTAAGTGCTGGGGTAGACCCAGGGGAATCGGGTTGTCCCACGTGGGGCTCAGTCCTAATCCCCATTTTCCAGATGAGGGAACTGAGGCTCAGAGAAGTTAAGTGACTTGCCCACAGTCACACAGCTGACAAGTAGCAGAGCTGGGATTCGAACTCATGAGCCCTGCCTCCAAAGCCCATGCCATTTCCACTGCGCCACGCTGCTTCCCGGGACCCCGGGGGTCCGGGCTTCTTGCGGCCGGCCAGTCCGGTCCCCTCGGCCGTGGACAGGCGCAGCACCGCAAGGACCGCCGCCCTCCCCGCCCCGGGCCGGCCCCGGCCCCCGAGGAACCCTGCCGCTCCCTTGCCCAGCTGGCCCCCTTTCCGGGCTGAGGGGGGGGCGGGGGCGGGTCCGGGTGGGGCGGGGGCGGCTGATGGTCACTGACGTCGCGGGGCCTAGGCCACGGCCCCGCGGCCGCCAGGGAGGGTGGGCGGGCCGGCAGGGGCCCCGCAGCTCGGCCGTAGGTGGGAGCTGGCTGGCTGGCTGGCTGGCTGGCTCACCCTGGCCTTTGTTTCTCTCGCCCTGCCAGGCCCGAACCGCAGTGGGGCCTGCCGGCGGCGCTGCCCAGGCCCGCCCGGGCCCGACGCTGGAGGCTGCTGCCCGCCCCTCGGCGGGGCCACCCCGACCTTAGTGGGAGAAGATGGAGAGCACCTGCACGTGAGTATGGGGAGGTTAGGGGCGTCAGACACTCCGAGTCGCCCTCACGGTCGTCGCCGCCGCCGCCGGGGCAGGATCCGGCCCCGAACGGCTGGACAGCCAGGCTCCCCTGGACCAGCCGGCCCCCCCCCACCTCCTCCCTGGCCCCGACCAGCCGGATGCTTAGGAGGTGGAGGAGGAGAAAGCGGAGGATTCTTCTTCTTCTTCTTCTTGTTCTTCTTGTGGCTTTGGACTCTCCGGCCCCACCGGCGCCCCCACGGGACGGCCCGGTCTTCCCCCGCTTTTCCCCGTCTTGGGCCCTCCCCTCTTGCCCTCGCCCCGGCTCTCTCCCCCTGGCCTGGCCCGGGCTGGCCTGGCCTGGCCTTGCTCTGTGCGCCCTCCCTTCTGGCCCGAGGCGCCCCCTCGGCCCCGGCCCGGCGACGTTTCCCTCGTTTCCCCTGCTCTTGTCGGGGCCTCCTCCCGGCGGCTCTGGCCCGACCCTTTGGCCGGGGCTCCCCTTTGCCCCCTCCCGCCCGCTTTTCGCCAGGGGCCCCTTGGTCCCGGCCTTGCCCTTTGGCCCCTTGTGTCCCCCTTTCCCCTCTCGCCGCGCCCCTTGTCTTCCCGTCGCCTGGCCTTGACCTCGGGCCACGCCATCTGCCTGGCCTCCGCTTGGTCCCCGGCTTCCGGTCTTCCCGGAACGCCCGCCGCCCTCGGCTCCGGGCCTCCCCCTCGGCCCTGGCCGCGGCCACCCCTTTTCGGCTGCCGGCCTCCCCGGGCCGCCCCCCCTCCCCGCCTTCCTCTGGGCTCCCGTCCTTCTCCCCTTGCCCCCCGGCTCGTCTTGGCCCCTGCCCTCCCCGGGCTCCCTCTCCTCCCCTGGGTGGGTCCCCAGCTCGCCCCACCTTTGTTCCCCGTCGGTCCTGAGCTCCCGGCCGGACCTTTTCTGCGCGTTTGACCTTTGCTCCCGCCCTGCACTTTACTCCCGGCCCCACCTTTTCTCCTGGCAAAACCTCTGCTCCCGGCCTGACCTTTTCTCTCAGCTAAACCTGTTCTGCCGGTCTGACCTTTGCTCCCGGCCCCACCTTTTCGGCGGGTCTGCCCTTTTCTCCCGGCCTGATCTTTTGTCCCGTCTAAACCTCTGCTCCCGCTTAAACCTCTGCCCAAGGCCCGATCTTTTCTCCCGGCCAAACCTCTGCTCCCGGTTAAACCTCTGCTCCCGGCCCGCCCTTTGCTCCCGGCCTGATCTTTTCTCCCGGCTAAACCTCTGTTCCCGGCCCATCCTCTGCTCCCGGTTAAACCTCTGCTCCCGGCCCGCCCTTTGCTCCCGGCCTGATCTTTTCTCCCGGCTAAACCACTGCTCCCGGTTAAACCTCTGCCCCCGGCCCGCCCTTTGCTCCCGGCCTGATATTTTCTCCCGGCTAAACCTCTGCTCCCGGTTAAACCTCTGCCCCCGGCCCGCCCTTTGCTCCCGGCCTGATCTTTTCTCCCGGCTAAACCTATGCTCCCGGCCAAACCTCTGCCCCCGGCCCGCCCTTTGCTCCCGGCCTGATCTTTTCTCCCGGCTAAACCTCTGCTCCCGGTTAAACCTCTGCCCCCGGCCCGCCCTTTGCTCCCGGCCTGATGTTTTCTTCCGGCTAAACCTCTGTTCCCGGTGAAACCTCTGCCCCCGGCCCGCCCTTTCCTCCCGGCCTGACCTTTTCTCCCAGCCCCATATTTTCTCCTGGCCAAACCTCTACCCCCGGCCCGCCCTTTGCTCCAGGCCTGACCTTTTCTCCCGACTAAACCTCTGCCCCCGGCCCGCCCTTTGCTTCCGACCGGATCTTTTCTCCCAGACAAACCTCTGCTCCCTTCCTGACCTCTGCCCCCGGCCCGCCCTTTGCTCCCGGCCTGATCTTTTTTCCCGGCTAAACCTCTGCTCCCGGCCTGACTTGTGCTCCCGACCTGACCTTTTTCTTCTGGATTAACCTTTTCTGCGCATCTGACCTTTGCTCCCGCCCTGACCTTTTCTCCCGGCCCCACCTTTTCTCCCGGCCAAACCTCTGCTCCCGGCCTGATCTTTTCTCCCGGCTAAACCTCTGCTCCCGGTTAAACCTCTGCCCCCGGCCCGCCCTTTGCTCCCGGCCTGATGTTTTCTTCCGGCCTGATGTCTTCTCCCGGCTAAATCTCTGCCCCCGGCCCGCCCTCTGCTCCCCGCCTGATGTTTTCTCCCGGCTAAACCTCTGCCCCCGGCCCGCCCTTTGCTCCCGGCCTGATCTTTTCTCCCGGCTAAACCTATGCTCCCGGCCAAACCTCTGCCCCCGGCCCGCCCTTTGCTCCCGGCCTGATCTTTTCTCCCGGCTAAACCTCTGCTCCCGGTTAAACCTCTGCCCCCGGCCCGCCCTTTCCTCCTGGCCTGATGTTTTCTTCCGGCTAAACCTCTGTTCCCGGTGAAACCTCTGCCCCCGGCCCGCCCTTTCCTCCCGGCCTGACCTTTTCTCCCAGCCCCATATTTTCTCCTGGCCAAACCTCTGCCCCCGGCCCGCCCTTTGCTCCCGGCCTGATCTCTTCTCCCGGCTAAACCTCTGCTCCCGGTTAAACCTCTGCCCCCGGCCCCCCCTTTGCTCCCGGCCTGATCTTTTCTCCCGGCTAAACCTCTGCTCCCGGCCAAACCTCTGCCCCTGGCCCGCCCTTTGCTCCTGGCCTGACCTTTTCTCCCGGCCTGACCTCTGCCCCGGGCCCGCCCTTTGCTCCCGGCCTGATCTTTTCTCCCGGCTAAACCTCTGCTCCCGGTTAAACCTCTGCCCCCGGCCCGCCCTTTGCTCCCGGCCTGATCTTTTCTCCCGGCTAAACCTCTGCTCCCGGTGAAACCACTACCCCCGGCCCACCATTTGCTCCCAGCCCCATCTTTTCTCCCGGCTAAACCTCTGCTCCCAGCCTGACCTGTGCTCCCGACCTGACCTTTTCTTCCTACCTAAACTTCTCTGCGGGCCTGACTTTTCTTCCGCCCTAACCTTTTCTGCGGGTCTAACCTCTGCTCCTGGCCTGACCTGTGCTCCCGACCTTACCTTTTTCTTCCGGATTAACCTTTTCTGCGGGCCTGATCTTTGCTCCCGGCCCCGCCTTTTCTGCGGGTCTCCCTTTGCTCCCGGCCTGATCTTTTCTCCCGGCTAAACTTCTGCTCCCGGCCCAACCTCTGCTCCCGGCCTGATCTTTTCTCCCGGCTAAAACTCTGCTCCCGTTTAAACCTCTGCACCCGGCCCGCCCTTTGCTACCGGCTTGATCTTTTCTCCCGTTTAAACCTCTGCCGCCAGCCCTCCCTTTGCTCCCAGCTCCATCTTTTCTCCCGGCCTGACCTCTGCCTCCGGCCCGCCCTTTGCTCCCGGCCTGATGTTTTCTCCCGGGCTGACCTCTGCCCCCGCCCGCACTTTGCTCCCGGCCTGATGTTTTCTCCCGGCCTGACCTCTGCCCCCGGCCCGCCCTTTGCTCGCGGCTTGATCATTTCTCCCGGCTAAACCACTGCTCCCGGTAAAACCTGTGCCCCCGGCCCACCCTTTGCTCCCGGCCTGATCTTTGCTTCCGGCCTGATGTTTTCTCCCGGTTAAACCTGTGCCCCCGGCCCGCCCTTTGCTCCCGGCCTGATCTCTGCCCCCGGCCCGCCCTTCGCTCCCAACCCCATCTTTTCTACCGGCTAAACCTTTGCTCCCGGCCAAACCTGTGCCCCCGGCTCGCCCTTTGCTCCCGGCATGATCTTTTCTTCCGGCCTGATGTTTTCTCCCGGTTAAACCTCTGCCCCCGGCCCGCCATTTGCACCAAGCCCCATCTTTTCTCCCGGCTAAACCTCTGCTCCCAGTAAAACCTGTGCCCCCGGCCCGCCCTTTGCTCCCGGCCCGATCTTTTCTCCCGGCTAAACCTCTGCTGCCGGTTAAACCTCTGCCCCCGGCCCGCCATTTGCTCCAAGCCCCATCTTTTCTCCCGGTTTAACCTCTGCTCCCGGTGAAACCTCTGCCCCTGACCCGCCCTTTTCTCCCGGCCTGATCTTTTCTCCCGGCTAAACCTCTGCTCCCGGTTAAACCTCTGGTCCCGAACCGCCCTTTGCTCGCGGCCTGATCTTTTCTCCCGGCTAAACCTCTGCCCGCGGCCTGACCTGAGCTCCAGACCTGACCTTTTTCTTCCGGATTAACCTTTTCTGCGGGCCTGACCTTTGCTCCCGGCCCCAACTTTTCTGCGGGTCTCCCTTTTCTCCCGGCCTGATCTTTTCTGCCGGCTAATCCTCTGCACTGGGTTAAACCTCTGCCCCCGCCCCGCCCTTTGCTCCCAGACCCATCTTTTCTCCCGGCTAAACCTCTGCTCCCGGGTAAATCTCTGCCCCCGGTCCGCCCTTTGCTTCCGACCGGATCTTTTCTCCCCGCTAAACCTCTGCCCCCGGCCCACCCTTTGCTCCTGGCCTGATCTTTTCTCCCGGCTAAACCTCTGCTCCCGGTTAAACCTCTGCCACCGGCCCGCCCTTTGCTCCCGGCCCCATCTTTTTTCCCGGCTAAACCTCAGCTCCCGGTTAAACCTCTGGCGCCGGCCCGCCCTTTGATCCCGGCCTGATCTTTTCTCCCGGCTAAACCTCTGCTCCCGGTTAAACCTCTGCCCCCGGCACTCCCTTTGCTCCCGGCCTGATCTTTTCTCCCGGCTAAACCTCTGCTCCCGGTTAAACCTCTGCCCCCGGTCCGCCCTTTGCTCCCGGCCTGATCTTTTCTCCCGGCTAAACCTCTGCTCCCGGTTAAACCTCTGCCCCCGGCCCGCCCTTTGCTCCCGGCTTTATCTTTTCTTTCGGCTAAACCTCTGCTCCCGGTTAAACCTCTGCCCCCTGCCCGCCCTTTGATCCCGGCCTGATCTTTTCTCCCGGCTAAACCTCTGCTCCCGGTTAAACCTCTGGCGCCGGCCCGCCCTTTGATCCCGGCCTGATCTTTTCTCCCGGCTAAACCTCTGCTGCCGGTTAAACCTCTGCCCCCGGCACTCCCTTTGCTCCCGGCCTGATCTTTTCTCCCAGCTAAACCTCTGCTCCTGGCCCAACCTCTGCTCCGGTTAAACCTCTGCCGCCGGCCCGCCCTTTGCTCCCGGCCTGATCTTTTCTCCTGGCTAAACCTCTGCCCCCGGCCCACCCTTTGCTCCCGGCCTGATCTTTTTTCCCGGCTAAACCTCTGCTCCCGGTTAGCCCTCCGCTCCCGGCCCGCCCTTTGCTCCCGGCCTGATCTTTTCTTCCGGCTAAACCTCTGGCCGAGGCCTTACCTGTGCTCCAGACCTGATCTTTTTCTTCCGGATTAACCTTTTCTGCGGGCCTGACCTTTTCTCCCGGCCCCACCTTTTCTGCGGGTCTCCCTTTGCTCCCGGCCTGATCTTTTTTCCCGGCTAAACGTCTGCTCCCGGTTAAACCTCTGCCCCCGGCCCGCCCTTTGTTCCCGGACTGATTTTTCCTCCCGGCTAAACCTCGGCTCCCGGTTAAACCTCAGCCCCCGGGCCGCCCTTTGCTCCCGGCCTGATCTTCTCTCCCGGCTAAACCTCTGCTCCCGGTTAAACGTCTGCCCCCGGCCCGCCCTTTGCTCCCGGCCTGATCTGTTCTCCCGGCTAAACCTCTGCTCTCGGTTAAACCTCTGCTCCCGGCCCGCCCTTTGCTCCCGGCCTGATCTTTTCTCCCGGCTAAAATTCTGCTCTCGGTTAAACCTCTGCTCCCGGCCCGCCCTTTGCTCCCGGCCTGATCTTTTCTCCCGGCTAAAACTCTTCTCCCATTTAAACCTCTGCCCCCGGCCCGCCCTTTGCTCCCGGCCTGATCTTTTCTCCCGGCCTGATCTTTTCTCCCGGCTAAACCTCTGCTCCCGGTTAAACCTCTGCCCCCGGCCCGCCCTTTGCTCCCGGCCTGATCTTTTCTCCCGGCTAAACCTCTGCTCCCGGTTAAAACTCTGCCCCCGGTCCGCCCTTTGCTCCCGGCCTGATCTTTTCTCCCGGCTTAACCTCTGCTCCCGGCCCAACTTCTGTTCCCGGTTAAACCTCTGCCCCCGGCCCGCCCTTTGCTCCCGGCCTGATCTTTTCTCCCGGCTTAACCTCTGCTCCCGGCCCAACTTCTGTTCCCGGTTAAACCTCTCCCCCGGCCCTCCCTTTGCTCCCGGCTTGATCTTTCCTCCCGGCTAAACCTCTGCTCCCAGTTAAACCTCTGCCCCCGGCCCGCCATTTGCTCCCAGCCCCATCTGTTCTCCCGGCTAAACCTCTGCTCCTGGCCTGACCTGTGCTTCCGACCTGATCTTTTTCTTCTGGATTAACCTTTTCTGCGGGCCTGACCTTTGCTCCCGGCCCCACCTTTTCTCCGGGTCTCCCTTTGCTCCCGGCTTGATCTTTTTTCCCGGCTAAACCTCTGCTCCCAGTTAAACCTCTGCCCCCGGCCCGCCCTTTGCTCCCGGCCTGATCTTTTCTCCCGGCTAAACCTCTGCTCCCGGTTAAACCTCTGCCCCCGGCCCGCCCTTTGCTCCCGGCCTGATCTTTTCTCCCGGCTAAACCTCTGCTGCCGGTTAAACCTCTGCCCCCGGCCCGCCCTTTGCTCCCGGCCTGATCTTTTCTTCCGGCCCGATGTTTTCTCCCGGCTAAACATCTCCTCCCGGTAAAACCTGTGCCCCCGGCCCGCCCTTTGCTCCCGTCCTAATCTTTTCTGCTGGCTAAACCTCTGCTTCCGGCCTGACCTGTGCTCCCGACCTGACCTTTTTCTTCCGGCCTAACTTTATTGCGGGCCTGACCTTTACCGCGGGTGTGGCCTTTGCTCCCGGCCCCACCTCAGCTACCGGCCTCACCTGTGCACCCGACCTGACCTTTTCTTCCAGCCTAAACTTTTCTGCGGGTCCAGCCTCTGCTCCCAGACCCAACTTTGCTCCCGGCCAAACCGCTGCTCCCGGCTAAAGCTCTGCTCCCGGGCCGACCTTTGCTCCCGTCCTAATCTTTTCTGCCGGCTAAACCTCTGCTTCCGGCCTGACCTGGGCTCCCGACCTGACCTTTTCTTCCGGCCTGACTGTTTTCTGCGGGTCAGACCTTTTCTTCCGGCCTAACCTTTTCTGCGGGCCTGACCATTGCTCCCGGACCCACCTTTTCTCCCGGCTAAACCTCTGCTCCCGGCCCGACCTCTGCTCCCGGCCCGACCTCTGCTCCCGGCCCGACCTCTGCTCCCGGCCCGACCTCTGCTCCCGGCCTAATCTTTCTTCCCGGCTAAACCTCTGCTTCCGGCCTGACCTGGGCTCCCAACCTGACCTTTTCTTCCGGCCTAAATTTTTCTGCTGGCCTGACCTTTGCTCCCGGCCCCACCTTTTCTGCGGGTCTCCCTTTGTTCCCGGCCTGATCTTTTCTCCCGGCTAAACCTCTGCTCCCGGTTAAACCTCTGCCCCCGGCCCGCCCTTTGCTCCCGGCCTCATCTTTTCTCCCGGCTAAACCTCTGCTGCCGGTTAAACCTCTGCCCCCGGCCCGCCCTTTGCTCCCGGCCTGATCTTTTCTTCCGGCCCGATGTTTTCTCCCGGCTAAACATCTCCTCCCGGTAAAACCTGTGCCCCCGGCCCGCCCTTTGCTCCCGTCCTAATCTTTTCTGCTGGCTAAACCTCTGCTTCCGGCCTGACCTGTGCTCCCGACCTGACCTTTTTCTTCCGGCCTAACTTTATTGCGGGCCTGACCTTTACCGCGGGTGTGGCCTTTGCTCCCGGCCCCACCTCAGCTACCGGCCTCACCTGTGCACCCGACCTGACCTTTTCTTCCAGCCTAAACTTTTCTGCGGGTCCAGCCTCTGCTCCCAGACCCAACTTTGCTCCCGGCCAAACCGCTGCTCCCGGCTAAAGCTCTGCTCCCGGGCCGACCTTTGCTCCCGTCCTAATCTTTTCTGCCGGCTAAACCTCTGCTTCCGGCCTGACCTGGGCTCCCGACCTGACCTTTTCTTCCGGCCTGACTGTTTTCTGCGGGTCAGACCTTTTCTTCCGGCCTAACCTTTTCTGCGGGCCTGACCATTGCTCCCGGACCCACCTTTTCTCCCGGCTAAACCTCTGCTCCCGGCCCGACCTCTGCTCCCGGCCCGACCTCTGCTCCCGGCCCGACCTCTGCTCCCGGCCCGACCTCTGCTCCCGGCCTAATCTTTCTTCCCGGCTAAACCTCTGCTTCCGGCCTGACCTGGGCTCCCAACCTGACCTTTTCTTCCGGCCTAAATTTTTCTGCTGGCCTGACCTTTGCTCCCGGCCCCACCTTTTCTGCGGGTCTCCCTTTGTTCCCGGCCTGATCTTTTCTCCCGGCTAAACCTCTGCTCCCGGTTAAACCTCTGCCCCCGGCCCGCCCTTTGCTCCCGGCCTCATCTTTTCTCCCGGCTAAACCTCTGCTCCCGGTTAAACCTCTGCTCCCGGCCCGCCCTTTGCTCCCGGCCTGATCTTTTCTCCCGGTTTAACCTCTGATCCGGGCCAAACCTCTGCTCCCGGCCAAACCTCTGCTCCCGGTTAAACCTCTGCCCCCGGCCCACCCTTTGCTCCCGGCCTGATCTTTTCTTCTGGCTAAACCTCTGGCCGCGGCCTTACCTGTGCTCCAGACCTGACCTTTTTCTTCCGGATTAACCTTTTCTGCGGGCCTGACCTTTGCTCCCGGCCCCACCTTTTCTGCGGTTCTCCCTTTGCTCCCTGCCTGATCTTTTCTCCCGGCTAAACCTCTGCTCCCGGTGAAACTTCTGCCCCCCGCCTGCCCTTTGCTCCTAGGCCCATCTTTTCTCCCGGCTAAACCTCGGCTCCTGGCCTGACCTGTGCTTCAGACCTGATCTTTTTCTTAAGGATTAATCTTTTCTGCGGGCCTGACCTTTGCTCCCGGCTCCACCTTTTCTGTGGGTCTCCCTTTGCTCCCGGCCTGATCTTTTCTCCCGGCTAAACCTCTGCTCCCGGTTAAACCTCTGCCCCCGGCCCGCCCTTTGCTCCCGGCCTGATCTTTTCTCCCGGCTAAACCTCTGCTCCCAGTTAAACCTCTGGCCCCGGCCCGCCCTTTGCTCCTGGCCTGATCTTTTGTCCGGGCTAAACCTCTGCTCCCGGCCCGACCTCTGCTCCCGGGCCGACCTCTGCTCCCGGCCTAATCTTTCCTCCCGGCTAAAGCTCTGCTTCCGGCCTGACCTGGGCTCCCGACCTCACCTTTTCTTTCGGCCTAACCTTTTCTGCGGGCCTGACCTTTGCTCCCGGCTCCACCTTTTCTGTGGGTCTCCCTTTGCTCCCGGCCTGATCTTTTCTCCCGGCTAAACCTCTGCTCCCAGTTAAACCTCTGCCCCCGGCCCGCCCTTTGCTCCTGGCCTGATCTTTTGTCCCGGCTAAACCTCTGCTCCCGGCCCGAACTCTGCTCCCGGCCCGATCTCTGCTCCCGGCCCGACCTCTGCTCCCGGCCTAATCTTTCCTCCCGGCTAAACCTCTGCTTCCGGCCTGACCTGGGCTCCCAACCTGACCTTTTCTTCCGGCCTAAATTTTTCTGCGGGCCTGACCTTTGCTCCCGGCCCCACCTTTTCTGCGGGTCTCCCTTTGTTCCCGGCCTGATCTTTTCTCCCGGCTAAACCTCTGCTCCCGGTTAAACCTCTGCCCCCGGCCCGCCCTTTGCTCCCGGGCTGATCTTTTCTCCCGGCTAAACCTCTGCTCCCGGTTAAACCTCTGCTCCCGGCCAGCCCTTTGCTCCCGGCCTGATCTTTTCTCCCGGTTTAACCTCTGATCCGGGCCAAACCTCTGCTCCCGGCCAAACCTCTGCTCCTGGTTAAACCTCTGCCCCCGGCCCACCCTTTGCTCCCGGCCTGATCTTTTCTTCTGGCTAAACCTCTGGCCGCGGCCTTACCTGTGCTCCGGACCTGACCTTTTTCTTCCGGATTAACCTTTTCTGCGGGCCTGACCTTTGCTCCCGGCCCCACCTTTTCTGCGGGTCTCCCTTAGCTCCCTGCCTGATCTTTTCTCCCGGCTAAACCTCTGCTCCCGGTGAAACCTCTGCCCCCCGCCTGCCCTTTGCTCCTAGGCCCATCTTTTCTCCCGGCGAAACCTCGGCTCCTGGCCTGACCTGTGCTTCAGACCTGATCTTTTTCTTAAGTATTAATCTTTTCTGCGGGCCTGACCTTTACTCCCGGCTCCACCTTTTCTGTGGGTCTCCCTTTGCTCCCGGCCTGATCTTTTCTCCCGGCTAAACCTCTGCTCCCGGCCCTACCTCTGCTCCCGGTTAAACCTCTGCCACCGGCCCGCCCTTTGCTCCTGGCCTGATCTTTTCTCCTGGCTAAACCTCTGCCCCCGGTCCACCCTTTGCTCCCGGCCTGATCTTTTTTCCCGGCTAAACCTCTGCTCCCGGTTAGCCCTCTGCTCCCGGCCCGCCCTTTGCTCCCGGCCTGATCTTTTTTTCCGGCTAAACCTCTGGCCGAGGCCTTACCTGTGCTCCAGACCTGACCTTTTTCTTCTGGATTAACCTTTTCTGCGGGCCTGACCTTTGCTCCCGGCCCCACCTTTTCTACGGGTCTCCCTTTGCTCCCGGCCTGATCTTTTCTCCCGGCTAAACCTCTGCTCCCGGTTAAACCTCTGCCCCCGGCCCGCCATTTGCTCCTGGCCTGATCTTTTCTCCTCGGCTCTGGCCCTCCCCCTCAGGCCTGGCTGCCGCCACCCCGTTTTGGCTGCTGGCCTCCCCGGGCCAGCCCCCCCGACTCCCCCTGGGCTCCAGCCCTCCTCCCCTTGCCCCGCCCGGCTCGTTTTGGCCCCTGCCCTCCCCGGGCACCCTCTCCTCCCCTGGGTCGGTCCCCAGCTCGCCCCACCTTTTCTCCCAGTCGTTCCTGAGCTCCCGGCCGGAACTTTTCTGCGCGTCTGACCTTTGCTCCCGCCCTCCCCTTTGCTCCAGTTCCCACCTTTTCTCCCAGCCAAACCTCTGCTCCCAGCCTGACCTTTTATCGCAGCTAAACCTTTTCGGCGGGTCTGACCTTTGCTCCCGGCCCCACCTTTTCGGCGGGTCTGACCTTTGCTCCCGGCCTGATCTTTTCTCCCGGCCAAACCTCTGCTTCCGGCTAATCCTCTGCTCCCGGCCCGACATTTGCCCCCGGCCTGACCATTTCTGCGTGTCTGGCCTTTGCTCCCGGCCCCACCTTTGCTGCCGGCCAAACCTCTGCTCCCGGCTAAACCTTGGCTCCCGGCCCCACCTTTGCTCCCGGCCTAATCTTTCCTCCCGGCTAAACCTCTGCTCCCAGCCTGACCTGTGCTGCTGACCTGACCATTTCTTCCGGCCCAACCTTTTCTGCGGGTCTGACCTTTGCTCCCGGCCCGACCTTTCCTCCCGGCCAAACCTCTGCTCCCGGCTAAACCTCGGCTCCCGGCCCAACATTTGCTCCCGGCCTGATCTTTTCTCCCAGCCAAACCTCTGTTCCCGGCCTGCCCTTTGCTCCCGGCGCGACCTTTGCTCCCCGCCCCACCTTTTCTCCCGGCCAAACCTCTGCTCCAGGCCAAACCTCTGCTCCCGGGCCAACCTTTGCTCCCGGCCCAACCTTTGCTCCCTGCCTAATCTTTCCTCCCGGCTAAACCTCTGTTCCTGGCCTGACCTGTGTTCCCGACCTGACCTTTTTCTTCCTGATTAACCTTTTCTGCGGGCCTCACCTTTGCTCCCGGACCCACCTTTGCTACCAGCCAAACCTCCACTCCCGGCCTGAACTTTTCTCTCAGCTAAACCTCTTCTGCGGGTCTGCCCTTTGCTCCCGGCCTGATCTTTCCTCCCGTCCAAACCTCTGCTCCCGGCTAAACCTGTGCTCCCGGCCTGATCTTTTCTCCCGGCCAAACCTCTGCTCCCGGTTAAACCTCTGCCCGCGGCCCGCCCTTTGCTCCCGGCCTGATCTTTTCTCCGGGCTAAACCTCTGCTCCCGGTTAAACCTCTGCCCCCGGCCCGCCCTTTGCTCCCGGCCTGATCTTTTTCCCCGGCTAAACCTCAGCTCCCGGTTAAACCTCTGACCCTGGCCCGCCCTTTGCTCCCGGCCTTATCTTTTCTCTCGGCTAAACCTCTGCCCCCGGCCCACCCTTTGTTCCCGGCCTGATCTTTTCTCCCGGCTAAACCTCTGCTCCCGCGTAAACCTCTGCCCCCGGCCTGCCCCTTACTCCCGGCCTGATCTTTTCTTCCGGCTACACCTCTGGCCGTGGCCTTACCTCTGCTCCAGACCTGACCTTTTTCTTCTGGATTAACCTTTTCTGCGGGCCTGACCTTTGCTCCCGGCCCCACCTTTTCTGCGGGTCTCCCTTTGCTCCCGGCCTGATCTTTTCTCCCGGCTAAACCTCTCTTCCCGGCCCGCCCTTTGCTCCCAGCCTGATCTTTTGTCCCGGCTAAACCTCTGCTCCGGGTGAAACCTCTGCCCCCGCCCCGCCCTTTGCTCCTGGCCTGATATTTTCGCCCGGCTAAACCACTGCTCCCGGGTAAACCTCTGCCCCCGGCCCGCCCTTTGCTCCCGGCCTTATCTTTTCTCCCGGCTAAACCTCTGCTGCCGGTGAAACCTCTACCCCCGGCCCACCATTTGCTCCCAGCCCCATCTTTTCTCCCGGCTAAACCTCTGCTCCTTGCCTGACCTGTGCTTCCGACCTGATCTTTTTCTTCCGGATTAACCTTTTCTGCGGGCCTGACCTTTGCTCCCGGCCCCACCTTTTCTGCGGGTCTCCCTTTGCTCCGGGCCTGATCTTTTTTCCCTGCTAAACCTCTGCTCCCGGTTAAACCTCTGCCGCCGGCCCGCCCTTTGCTCCCAGCCTGATCTTTTCTCCCGGCTAAACCTCTGCTCCCGGCCCAACCTCTGCTCCCGGTTAAACCTCTGCCCCCGGCCCGCCCTTTGCTCCCGGCCTGATGTTTTCTCCCGGCTAAACCTCTGCTCCCGGTTAAACCTCTGCCCCCGGCCCGCCCTTTGCTCCCGGCCTTATCTTCTCTCCCGGCTAAACCTCTGCTCCCGGTTAAACGTCTGCCCCCGGCACGCCCTTTGCTCCCGGCCTGATCTGTTCTCCCGGCTAAACTTCTGCTCCCGGTTAAACCTCTGCCCCCGGCCCGCCCTTTGCTCCCGCCCTGATCTTTTCTCCCGGCTAAAACTCTGCTCCCGTTTAAACCTCTGCCCCCGGCCGCACTTTGGCCCCTGCCTGTCCTTTTCTCCCGGCTAAACCTCTGGTCCGGGTTAAACCTCTGCCCCCGCCCCGCCCTTTGCTCCCGGCCTAATCTTTTCTCCCGGCTAAACCACTGCTCCCGGTTAAACCTCTGCCCAAGGCCCGCCCTTTGCTCCCGGCCTGATCTTTTCTCCCTGCTAAACCTCTGCTCCCGGTTAAACCTCTGCCCCCGGCTCGCCCTTTGCTCCTGGCCTGATCTTTACTCCCGGCTAAACCTCTGCTCCCGGTTAAACCTCTGCCCCCGGCCCGCCCTTTGCTCCCGGACTGACCTTTTCTCCCGCTAAACCTCTGGTCCGGGTTAAACCTCTGCCCCCGCCCCGCCCTTTGCTCCCGGCCTGATCTTTTCTCCCGGCTAAACCACTGCTCCCGGTTAAACATCTGCCCCCGGCCCACCCTTTGCTCAGGCCTGATCTTTTCTCCGGGCTATACCTCTGCTCCCGGTTAAACCTCTGCCGCCGGCCCGCCCATTGCTACCGGCCTGATCTTTTCTCCCGGCTAAACCTCTGCTCCCGGTTAAACCTCTGCCGCCGGCCCGCCCTTTGCTCCTGGCCTGATCTTTTCTCCCGGCTAAACCTCTGCTCCCGGTTAAACCTCTGCCCACGGCCCGCCCTTTGCTCCCGGCCTGACCTTTTCTCCCGTCTAAACCTGTGGTTCGGGTTAAACCTCTGCCCCCGCCCCACCCTTTGCTCAAGCCTGATCTTTTCTCCCGACTATACCTCTGCTCCCGGTTAAACCTCTGCCGCCGGCCCGCCCTTTGCTCCCGGCCTCATCTTTTCTCCTGGCTAAACCTCTGCTCCCGGTTAAACCTCTGCCCCCGGCACTCCCTTTGCTCCCGGCCTGATCTTTTCTCCCGGCTAAACCTCTGCTCCCGGCCCAACCTCTGCTCCCGGTTAAACCTCTGCCGCCGGCCCGCCCTTTGATCCCGGCCTGATCTTTTCTCCCGGCTAAACCTCTGCTCCCGGTTAAACCTCTGCCCCCAGCCCACCCTTTGCTCCCGGCCTGATCTTTTCTCCCGGCTAAACCTCTGCTCCCGGTTAAACCTCTGCCACCGGCCGGCCCTTTGCTCCCGGCCTGATCTTTTCTCCCGGCTAAACCTCTGCTCCTGGTTAAACCTGTGCTCCCGGCCCGCCCTTTGCTCCCGGCCTGATCTTTTCTCCCGGCTAAACCTCTGCTCCCAGTTAAACCTCTGCCTCCGGCCCGCCCTTTGCTCCCGGCCTGATTTTTCTCCCGGCTAAACCTCTGCTCCCGGTGAAACCTTTGCTCCCGGCCCGCCCTTTGCTCCCGGCCTGATCTTTTCTCCCGGCTAAACCTCTGCTAACAGTTAAACCTCTGACCCGGCCCGCCCTTTGCTCCCGGCCTGTTCTTTTCTCCCGGCTAAAACTCTGCTCCCGTTTAAACCTCTACCCCCGGCCCGCCCTTTGCTCCCGACCTGATCTTTTCTCCCGCCTAAACTTCTGGTCCGGGTTAAACCTCTGCCCCCGCCCCGCCCTTTTCTCCCAGCCTGATCTTTTCTCCTGCCTAAACCACTGCTCCCGGTTAAACCTCTGCCCAAGGCCCGCCCTTTGCTCCTGGCCTTATCTTTTCTCCCATCTAAACCTCTGCTCCCGTCCCGCCCTTTGCTCCCGGCCTGGTCTTTTCTCCTGGCTAAACCTCTGCCCGCGGCCTGACCTGTGCACCAGACCTGACCTTCTTCTTCTGTATTAACCTTTTCTGCGGCCTGACCTTTGCTCCCGGCCCCACCTTTTCTGCGGGTCTCCCTTTGCTCCCGGCCTGATCTTTTTTCCCGGCTAAACCAATGCTCCCGGTTAAACCTCTGCCCCCGGCCCGCCCTTTGCTCCCGGCCTGATCTTTTCTCCCGGGTAAACCTCTGCTCCCGGCCCAACCTCTGCTCCCGGTTAAACCTCTGCCGCCGGCCCGCCCTTTGCTCCCGGCCTGATCTTTTCTCCCGGCTAAACCTCTACTCCCGGTTAAACCTCTGCCCCCGACCCGCCCTTTGCTCCCGGCCTGATCTTTTCTCCCGGCTAAACCTCTGCTCCCGGTTAAACCTCTGCCACCGGCCCGCCCTTTGCTCCCGGCCTGATCTTTTCTCCTGGCTAAACCTCTGCCCCCTGCCCACCCTTTGCTCCCGGACTGATCATTTCTCCCGGCTAATCCTCTGCTCCCGGTTAACCCTCTGCTCCCGGCCCGCCCTTTGCTCCCGGCCTGATCTTTCCATCCGGCTAAAACTCTGGCCGAGGCCGTACCCGTGCTCCAGACCTGACCTTTTTCTTCTGGATTACCCTTTTCTGCGGGCCTGACCTTTGCTCCCGGCCCCACCTTTTCTGCGGGTCTCCCTTTGCTCCCGGCCTGATCTTTTCTCCCGGCTAAACCTCTGCTCCCGGCCCGCCCTTTGCTCCCAGCCTGATCTTTTCTCCCGGCTAAACCTCTGCTCCGGGTTAAACCTCTGCTCCCGGCCCGCCCTTTGCTCCCGGCCTGACCTCTTCTCCCGGCTAAACCTCTGCTCCCGGTTAAACCTCTCCCCCGGCCCGCCCTTTGCTCCCGGCTTGATCTTTCCTCCCGGCTAAACCTCTGCTCCCAGTTAAACCTCTGCCCCCGGCCCGCCATTTACTCCCAGCCCCATCTTTTCTCCTGGCTAAACCTCTGCTCCTGGCCTGATCAGGTGCTTCCGACCTGATCTTTTTCTTCCGGATTAAACTTTTCCACGGGCCTGACCTTTGCTCCCGGCCCCACCTTTTCTGCGGGTCTCTCTTTGCTCCCGGCCTGATCTTTTTTCCCTGCTAAACCTCTGCTCCCGGTTAAACCTCTGCCGCCGGCCCGCCCTTTGCTCCCAGCCTGATCTTTTCTCCCGGCTAAACCTCTGCTCCCGGCCCAACCTCTGCTCCCGGTTAAACCTCTACCCCCGGCCCGCCCTTTGCTCCCGGCCTGATCTCTTCTCCCGGCTAAACCTCTGCTCCCGGTTAAACCTCTCCCGCGGCCCGCCCTTTGCTCCCGGCTTGATATTTCCTCCCGGCTAAACCTCTGCTCCCAGTTAAACCTCTGCCCCCGGCCCGCCATTTGCTCCCAGCCCCATCTTTTCTCCCGGCTAAACCTCTGCTCCTGGCCTGATCAGGTGCTTCTGACCTGATCTTTTTCTTCCGGATTAAACTTTTCCGCCGTCCTGACCTTTGCTCCCGGCCCCACCTTTTCTGCGGGTCTCTCTTTGCTCCCGGCCTGATCTTTTTTCCCGGCTAAACCTCTGCTCCCGGTTAAACTTCTGCCCCCGGCCCGCCCTTTGCTCCCGGCCTGATCTTTTCTCCCGGCTAAACCTCTGCTCCCGGTTAAACCTCTCCTCCCGGCCTGCCCTTTGCTCCCGGCCTGATCTTTTCTCCCAGCTTAACCAGTGCACCCGGGTAAACCTCTGCCCCCGGCCCACCCTTTGCTCCCGCCCTGATCTTTTCTCCCGGCTAAACCTCTGCTCCTGGTTAACCCTCTGGTCCCGAACCGCCCTTTGCTCGCGGCCTGATCTTTTCTCCCAGTTAAACCTCTGCTCCCGGTTAAACTTCTGCCCCCGGCCCGCCTTTTGCTCCCTGCCTGATCTTTTCTCACGGCTAAACCTCTGCTCCCGGTTAAACCTCTGCCCCCGGCCCGCCTTTTGCTCCCGGCCTGATCTTTTCTCACGGCTAAACCTCTGCTCCCGGTTAAACCTCTGCTCCCGGCCCACCCTTTGCTCCCGTGCTGATCTCTTCTCCTGGCTAAACCTCTGCTCCCGGTTAAACCTCTCCCCCGGCGCGCCCTTTGCTCCCGGCTTGATCTTTCCTCCCGGCTAAACCTCTGCTCCTGGTTAAACCTCTGCCCCCGGCCCGCCATTGGCTCCCAGCCCCATCTTTTCTCCCGGCTAAATCTCTACACCAGGCCTGAGCTGTGCTTCCGACCTGATCTTTTTCTTCCGGATTAACCTTTTCCGCGGGCCTGAACTTTGCTCCCGGCCCCACCTTTTCTGCGGGTCTCCCTTTGCTCCCGGCCTGATCTTTTTTCCCGGCTAAACCTCTACTCCCGGTTAAACGTCTGCCCCCGGGCCTCCCTTTGCTCCCGGCCTGATTTTTTCTCCCAGCTAAACCTCTGCTCCCGGTTAAACCTCTGCCACCGGCCCGCCCTTTGCTCCCGGCCTGATCTTCTCTCCCGGCTAAACCTCTGCTCCCGGTTAAACGTCTGCCCCCGGCCTGCCCTTTGCTCCTGGCCAGGTCTGTTCTCCCGGCTAAACCTGTGCTCTCAGTTAAACCTCTGCTCCCGGCCCGCCCTTTGCTCCCGGCCTGATCTTTTCTCCCGGCTAAAACTCTGCTCCCATTTAAACCTCTGCCCCCGGCCCGCCCTTTGCTCCCGGCCTGATCTTTTCTCCCGGCTAAACCTCTGGTCCGGGTTAATCTTCTGCCCCCGCCCCGCCCTTTGCTCCCGGCCTGATCTTTTCTCCCGGCTAAACCTCTGCTCCCGGTTAAACCTCTCCTCCCGGCCTGCCCTTTGCTTCCGGCCTGATCTTTTCTCCCAGCTTAACCAGTGCACCCGGGTAAACCTCTGCCCCCGGCCCACCCTTTGCTCCCGGCCTGATCTTTTCTCCCGGCTAAACCTCTGCTCCTGGTTAAACCTCTTGTCCCGAACCGCCCTTTGCTCGCGTCCTGATCTTTTCTCCCAGTTAAACCTCTGCTCCCGGTTAAACCTCTGCCCCCGGCCCGCCTTTTGCTCCGTGCCTGATCTTTTCTCACGGCTAAACCTCTGCTGCCGGTTAAACCTCTGCCCCCGGCCCGCCTTTTGCTCCCGGCCTGATCTTTTCTCACGGCTAAACCTCTGCTCCCGGTTAAACCTCTGCTCCCGGCCCACCCTTTGCTCCCGTGCTGATCTCTTCTCCTGGCTAAACCTCTGCTCCTGGTTAAACCTCTGCCCCCGGCCCGCCATTGGCTCCCAGCCCCATCTTTTCTCCCGGCTAAATCTCTACACCTGGCCTGACCTGTGCTTCCGACCTGATCTTTTTCTTCCGGATTAACCTTTTCCGCGGGCCTGAACTTTGCTCCCGGCCCCACCTTTTCTGCGGGTCTCCCTTTGCTCCCGGCCTGATCTTTTTTCCCGGCTAAACCTCTACTCCCGGTTAAACGTCTGCCCCCGGCCCTCCCTTTGCTCCCGGCCTGATTTTTTCTCCCAGCTAAACCTCTGCTCCCGGTTAAACCTCTGCCACCGGCCCGCCCTTTGCTCCCGGCCTGATCTTCTCTCCCGGCTAAACCTCTGCTCCCGGTTAAACGTCTGCCCCCGGCCTGCCCTTTGCTCCCGGCCTGGTCTGTTCTCCCGGCGAAACCTGTGCTCTCAGTTAAACCTCTGCTCCCGGCCCGCCCTTTGCTCCCGGCCTGATCTTTTCTCCCGGCTAAAACTCTGCTCCCATTTAAACCTCTGCCCCCGGCCCGCCCTTTGCTCCCGGCCTGATCTTTTCTCCCGGCTAAACCTCTGGTCCGGGTTAATCTTCTGCCCCCGCCCCGCCCTTTGCTCCCGGCCTGATCTTTTCTCCCGGCTAAACCTCTGCTCCCGGTTAAACCTCTCCTCCCGGCCTGCCCTTTGCTCCCGGCCTGATCTTTTCTCCCAGCTTAACCAGTGCACCCGGGTAAACCTCTGCCCCCGGCCCACCCTTTGCTCCCGGCCTGATCTTTTCTCCCGGCTAAACCTCTGCTCCTGGTTAAACCTCTGGTCCCGAACCGCCCTTTGCTCGCGTCCTTATCTTTTCTCCCAGTTAAACCTCTGCTCCCGGTTAAACCTCTGCCCCCGGCCCGCCTTTTGCTCCGTGCCTGATCTTTTCTCACGGCTAAACCTCTGCTGCCGGTTAAACCTCTGCCCCCGGCCCGCCTTTTGCTCCCGGCCTGATCTTTTCTCACGGCTAAACCTCTGCTCCCGGTTAAACCTCTGCTCCCGGCCCACCCTTTGCTCCCGTGCTGATCTCTTCTCCTGGCTAAACCTCTGCTCCCGGTTAAACCTCTCCCCCGGCCCGCCCTTTGCTCCCGGCTTGATCTTTCCTCCAGGCTAAACCTCTGCTCCTGGTTAAACCTCTGCCCCCGGCCCGCCATTGGCTCCCAGCCCCATCTTTTCTCCCGGCTAAATCTCTACACCTGGCCTGACCTGTGCTTCCGACCTGATCTTTTTCTTCCGGATTAACCTTTTCTGCGGGCCTGACCTTTGCTCCCGGCCCCACCTTTTCTGCTGGTCTCTCTTTGCTCCCGGCCTGATCTTTTTTCCCGGCTAAACCAGTGCTCCCGGTTAAACCTCTGCCCCCGGCCCACCCTTTGCTCCCGGCCTGATGTTTTCTCCCGGCTAAACCTCTGCTCCCGGTTAAACCTCTGGTCCCGAACCGCCCTTTGCTCGCGGCCTGATCTTTTCTCCCGGTTAAACCTCTGCTCCCGGTTAAACCTCTGCCCCCGGCCCGCCTTTTGCTCCCTGCCTGATCTTTTCTCACGGCTAAACCTCTGCTCCCGGTTAAACCTCTGGTCCCAAACCGCCCTTTGCTCGCGGCCTGATCTTTTCTCCCGGTTAAACCTCTGCTCCCGGTTAAACCTCTGCCCAAGGCCCGCCCTTTGCTCCCGCCCCGATCTTTTCTCGCGGCTAAACCACTGCTCCCGGTTAAACCTCTGCCCCCGGCCCTCCCTTTGCTCCCGGCCTGATTTTTTCTCCCGGCTAAACCTCTGCTCCCGGTTAAACCTCTGCCCAAGGCCCGCCCTTTGCTCCCGCCCTGATCTTTTCTCCCGGCTAAACCACTGCTCCCGGTTAAACCTCTGCCCCCGGCCCTCCCTTTGCTCCCGGCCTGATCTTTTTTCCCGGCTAAACCTCTGCTCCCGGTTAAACCTCTGCCCCCGGCCCTCCCTTTGCTCCCGGCCTGATTTTTTCTCCCAGCTAAACCTCTGCTCCCGGTTAAACCTCTGCCACCGGCCCGCCCTTTGCTCCCGGCCTGATCTTCTCTCCCGGCTAAACCTCTGCTCCGGGTTAAACGTCTGCCCCCGGACCGCCCTTTGCTCCCGGCCTGGTCTGTTCTCCCGGCTAAACCTGTGCTCTCAGTTAAACCTCTGCTCCCGGCCCGCCCTTTACTCCCGGCCTGATCTTTTCTCCCAGCTAAACCTCTGCTCCCGGTTAAACCTCTGCCACCGGCCCGCCCTTTGCTCCCGGCCTGATCTTCTCTCCCGGCTAAACCTCTGCTCCGGGTTAAACGTCTGCCCCCGGACCGCCCTTTGCTCCCGGCCTGGTCTGTTCTCCCGGCTAAACCTGTGCTCTCAGTTAAACCTCTGCTCCCGGCCCGCCCTTTACTCCCGGCCTGATCTTTTCTCCCGGCTAAAACTCTGCTCCCGTTTAAACCTCTGCCCCCGGCCCGCCCTTTGCTCCCGGCCTGATCTTTTCTCCCGGCTAAACCTCTGGTCCGGGTTAAACTTCTGCCCCCGCCCCGCCCTTTGCTCCCGGCCTGATCTTTTCTCCCGGCTAACCACTGCTCCCGGTTAAACCTCTGCCCAAGGCCCGCCCTTTGCTCCCGCCCTGATCTTTTCTCCCGGCTAAACCACTGCTCCCGGTTAAACCTTTGCCCCCGGCCCTCCCTTTGCTCCCGGCCTGATTTTTTCTCCCAGCTAAACCTCTGCTCCCGGTTAAACCTCTGCCCCGGCCCGCCCTTTGCTCCCGGCCTGATCTTTTCTCCCGGCTAACCCTCTGCTCCCGGTTAAACGTCTGCCCCCGGCCCGCCCTTTGCTCCCGGCCTGGTCTGTTCTCCCGGCTAAACCTGTGCTCTCAGTTAAACCTCTGCTTCCGGCCCGCCCTTTGCTCCTGGCCTGATCTTTTCTCCCGGCTAAAACTCTGCTCCCGTTTAAACCTCTGCCCCCGGCCCGCCCTTTGCTCCCGGCCTGAACTCTTCTCCCGGCTAAACCTCTGGTCCTTGTTAAACCTCTGCCCCCGCCCCGCCCTTTGCTCCCGGCCTGATCTTTTCTCCCGGCTAAACCACTGCTCCCGGTTAAACCTCTGCCCAAGGCCCGCCCTTTGCTCCCGGCCTGATCTTTTCTCCCGGCTAAACCACTGCTCCCGGTTAAACCTCTGTCCCCGGCCCGCCCTTTGCTCCCGGCCTGATCTTTTCTCCCGGCTAAACCACTGCTCCCGGTTAAACCTCTGCCCCCCGGCCCGCCCTTTGCTCCTGGCCTGATCTTTTCTCCCGGCTTAACCTCTGCTCCCGGCCCAACCTCTGTTCCCGGTTAAACCTCTGCCCCCGGCCCGCCCTGTGCTCCCGGCCTGATCTTTTCTCGCGGCTAAACTTCTTGTCACGGTTAAACCTCTGACCCCGGCCCGCCCTTTGCTCCCGGCCTGATCTTTTCTCCCGGCTAAACCTCTGGTCCGGGTTAATCTTCTGCCCCCGCCCCGCCCTTTGCTCCCGGCCTGATCTTTTCTCCCGGCTAAACCTCTGCTCCCGGTAAACCTCTTCTCCCGGCCTGCCCTTTGCTTCCGGCCTGATCATTTCTCCCAGCTTAACCAGTGCACCCGGGTAAACCTCTGCCCCCGGCCCACCCTTTGCTCCCGGCCTGATCTTTTCTCCCGGCTAAACCTCTGCTCCTGTTATACTCTGGTCCCGAACCGCCCTTGCTCGCGTCCTGAATCTTTCTCTCCCAGTTAAACC